>NC_092873.1:192916392-193216392 GCF_028372415.1 Notamacropus eugenii | reverse complement strand
GCCAGGTGACTCAGTGGACAAAGCTCTGGGTTTGTAGTCAGGAAAATCCAAGTTTAAATTTCGCTTCAGGTACTTACAAAGTGCACAAATCATTTAACCTCTGTTTGTTTTACTCCACTGGAGAAGGAAGTGGCAAACCATTTTGCCAAGTATCTTTGCCAATTAAACCGCAAGGACATCATAGTCCAGGCCCATGGAGATCACTAGGTTCTTAAGTACAGCCCTTTGACTGACTCCAAACTTCACAGAACAAGTCCCCTTAATAAAAGGATTTGTTCTGTAAAACTTGGACTCAGTCAAAAGGCTGCACCCAGGAACATATTGGACCTCATGTGGCCTCGAGGCTTCAGGTTCCCCGTCTCTGATCCAGGGGCTCATGAAGAGTTAGACACAACTAAAAACTGGACAATAACAAAAAATGTTTATTACCTTATGGAAAGTACCATTGACGTACTCTATGAATACCTGTATTTGTGTACTCATTTTAATAAACATTTGGGGTACTAAAAGTTTGAAAAGAGGATACTGTCTATCCTCTAGTGATTAAAATTAAAACTATGTACTTTTCTTAGAATTCATCAATATGTAAATTACCTTTATCCTTTCATTGACCAAACTGGTCCTGCAGCTGTTCCTATCAAGGGGATACAATTGAAGCAAATGAAACAGAGTTAATCTGCCTTATCATAAAAGATGCTAAAATGAGTGCTAAATCTGAAGGATCACAGTACATACTAATGTCCATCTTACTCTGAAATGAGTTAACAGGGCCAATCAGTAGAGCTCATCAAAGGTATAATAATAATTAGGGTCAAGTTGCCATCCCCTATAGCTTAGTCTTGTACATCTAAAATTTGGCATTATTTCATATTTTCATTCAATTAGACATTTTCTGATCCTCCTATGCCTTTCAAAATACTGACCTCTTCTGGAATGAAATTAGCTCTCTGAGCTAATTGATGTGCTCAAAATTTTTATTCCAACTTCATCATCTGAATATTAACTAAATCTAGGGGACATGTTGAAACTTCAGAGACTCGGGACACTTTGATGCAGAAAATAAAACCATGTCTGATAAACACAATGTATTTCTTCTAGTTGTGAGGCCCATACCATTAATCAGATCCACGAAGTCTCAGAATGAAAAGGTATACAGTGTCATATGCCTAAGGATTGATGTCAGAGTATAATCACATCCAACCGTAGTTGTACCGTGATGCAGGACATCCCCACACTCGTCTTCCACTATTTTCTCAGATCTGGCATGATAAGACCAGACCAATGTTCTAACCTTCAAGAATTTACAAAATAACAGTTAATACTTGCATTATATCATTACATGCTTAATCAACATTTTATAAGCAAGTGTTAAGGGATGTATGTCAATTTCCTAAGGCTTTCATGATTCCTTACCGTGTACAAACATGTCTATATCTCCCTTATTATCCTCAAAAAACCTTCCCCTGATCCTTCCATCCTTTTAGGTATTATCTCATATCTCTCCTCTTTTTTGTAGTTAACATCCTGGGAAAGACCATCTACAATGGATGCCTCAACTGCCTTTATTTTCACTCTCTTCTTAACTCTACAGTTGGTTTCTGACACCCTAAGTCAACCAAAATTGATTTCTCCAAAGTTACCAATGATCTCTTAACGCAAAACCTAATGGCCTTTTTTCAATCCTCATCCTTCCTGATCTCTCTACAGCCTCTGACACTATTGATCGCTCTCTTCTTAATACTTTCTCAACTCTCATGTTCTCATGACCCTGGTCTCTCCTGGTTTTCCTTTTACCCATCTGACTATCCTGTCTCTTTTGTATGATCTTCATCTTGGTCATATCTGTAGACCCTGTCTATCCCCCAAGTTTTTGTCCTGTGAGTATTCATGATGGACAACTGTGAGATTCTGTATAATCTTCAAGTCTTTGTTTTCTTTTATTCCTTACTCTTATGTCATGTTTTATATCCTATCTAGTCCCACCAAATATCATATCACATATTGCATTAATTTGGAATGTTCTATATTTTATAAGATTTGTCTGATCTCCATTCTCTTCAAGAGGTCTTGGAACATAATTGGAAGTTTGGCAGTTTCACAGCATGAACACTGCAATACAAGATAACCAAATATTCCATTAAATGTGCCTTTGAGCACAAGATAAAGCTGAATCTGGCAACATCTTCATTTACCTCTCCTAACAGAATCTATCTAACATCCTTCCATTTATCGACATCCTCCTTTTTTTCATTTTATCTATGGCAAGAATTTCAAAATTAACATAATATAATTATACTTCCACTCACGAATCACTGTACAAGAATCTCACACAGCAGCACAGTTAAATTATATTTATAGAGTTAAATAAAAACTTAAATATATTTTGATAAATATAGTTTAATAAAACTTAACACTGCATGATTCTTAGTACACTTAGTACTCTCTGCCCCCTTTCTACCCGTCGTCTTTAGACATTATACACTACAAAAGTACAAATAAGCCAAGCAGTACTGAGAGTCATTTTATATTTTCCCTTGTTTTATGGGTTGTCATGAACAAAGAATTCATCATGATGACCATCCTATGAGTGATGAACCTTTCTGTACACACTTAGCAGGGCCAAAAGTATGAAATCATAACTAGTCTATTGCCTGGACCACGTACAAAACATGGTAGCATCTGACAGTGCTAACAGTGTAGCTATAGTCTTCAAGAGCCCAGTGATAACATTGATGCCATAATGATGCCCAGTTACAGTCTTACACACATGCTTAATTACTACATAATCCTGAGGTTAAAGAGTATAAGTCACCTCTGTTTTGTTTGGACCAACAGCGGCAACAACAGCTCCCACTTATACCTGCATAAAGTCAACAGCATCTTTGTAGACATAACATAGGCTGTGGAACTATTCTCCCATCTCTCATTTAGGCTGGCAGACTGGGTAGCCAGAGCATGGCTGCTACATCACACCTGATGTACCACTGGGGGATTGAGTGAGTATCTTTTTAGTCACTAACAACCATCCCCAATGGTATGTTTCCCTCTTGATAATCCATTGATATCAGTTGATCAAGCACATTTGGTGGAAAACATACACATAAGACTATTTATTATTTAGTACTATGTGGTAGTATAATGTAGAAGGAAAAAAAAGAAGGAAGGAATGAAGGAAGGAGATAAGCATTTACTAAGTACTTACTGTGTGCCAGGAACTGTGCTAAGTACTGAGGATACAAATACTAGCAAAAAGAGACCTTTTACCCTCAAGGAGCTTCCATTCTAATAGAAGACAATACACAAAAGGAAGCTGAAAAACTGGATAGGGGAGGATTGGAGGTACCTGACACAGAGGTATGAGTTTGTTCTGGAAACCAAGAATGCAGGAGGGAAATGAAGATTGGTCTTAGTCCCTTCCACCAAATAGAGGTTCCAGGAGGATCTCACCTATAGGAGAAGGGCACAGACCTTGCAGGGAGATGTTTCATGTAGAGAAGGCTATAGAGAGTTGTTGGATATTTCAAGGCAAGGAGGCTTCAGGCACTGATGGAAGTTCAAAGACACAGCATGGTTCAGGTGTTGGGGAGCCAAGAACAAGGCTAAGAGGAAAAGAATGAAGAGAAAGGACATTATGCTCATTTGGGAATTGACTACTCTTGTCTTCTGTTGCTTTATTATTTCTTTCTATCCTTATTAAATGATTTACTGCTTCAGGGCTATGCCTTGCTTAGGTCTATTGATATGTTATAACAGAATACCTAAACTTGATTTATTTTAGATGCTTTCATTTTTTTAACTAGTATGAGGAAAGTAATCTAAACAGATAAACTAATATTAAAAGTTCCCATGATTTGAGAAAGTGACTTGGTATTGTAGAAAGAATGATGCATTTGGAAATGGAGAATATGACTTTTTTTCTTATCTATAGAATAAAGAATTTGGACTACATGGCCTATAATGGACATTCTGACTCTAAAATTATGCTATAGTTATGAAAGTTTTCATAATTTGTGGAAGCAATCTAGCACAAAAGAAGTAGTACTATATTAAGAATCAAAGGACCTGGATTCAAATCCAGACTTTGCCATTTAATAACAGGTTTTAACTTTCTCATCTATAACATGAGAGAGCCAGATTAAATGAGCTCTAGTGTTCATTTCAGTTGAGTAGAAGAAAGTGGGAAATCCAATAAGCTACAAAAAGAATGTGCTTTAATTATTTCCTTTTATTTTCAAATAATAATGTCATTGTTCTGTTTAATCTCCAGGGTCATTTGAAATATAGTTTTACTTTGAAATGAGGTTACTGCAGGCTGGAGGGAAGTGTTTTACCAAGATATAGCAATGTTCCTTTTTAATAAAACTTTCCATAGTATCAATAAACTTCTCCTCAAATATGACGAACACTATTCCATAGAAAGCTTAGCATAGTGTGCATATTTAAAGTAGTGCAGATGTGTAATTACCAGCTCAGTGGAACAAGTAGAGCAGATGTTTTCAGGAGTGCCTAATTGCACCACCTCCAAATTCATACTAATCTTTAAGTATTTTTTTCTGGCACAGTAAAAAAAGAGTAACTCCAAAACATCCTGGCCGGTCTCTTTAATTTTTTTAAGCTGATTCCTTATGAAACATCTTCCTTTGATTAAAAGCAATTTCAGAAATGCATGACATAATCAATTTGTATTTACTTTACATCCTCAACGGATGTTAAAGGATCTGTCAAAAACCAAACAAAGCATTAGTTCCATTAAAAAAATACTAAAATTATTTGAGCATAGTAGGAAAGGTAAAAATTGAAATTTGTAAGTGATAATAATCCCACAGATCACTTTATCAAAGTTTTAGACTCATAAAATTTTAGAAACAGAAGGAACAGCATTAAGTTAAACCTCCAACCCAGTGCAAGAATCAGTTGTGCATCAGGGACAGGGAATTCACTACCTCAAATAAAGCAGCCTATCTCATTTTGAAGCAGTTCTAGTTAGAAAGTTCCTCTTTAAAGGACGTCAAAATCATATCCTTGCAATAGGGATCCTTTAGTCTTAACTTCCCTTCTGTGGAACTGTACAAAGTAAGCCCAATCTTTCCTCCTCATGTCAGCTCATAGCCTATTTGAAGGAAACAATCATAATTAGAGGTGAGTAAAAAGTATTGCCTTGATGCAGTAAGTGTAAAAGTCAGCCATTTGCATATATTAAGCACCAACTATTATTCACTATGCATAATGCTAAGCATGGGAAATATTAAGAAACATCTTAAACTACCTCAATCCTTACACACACACACACACACACACACACACACACACACACACACACACACACACACACACCAAAAACAAAAACCTAATCCTTGCTCTCAAGGAGATTGCAATCAATGTTCTTAGTGAAAAATGATCTAAAGTGAATACTATCCTCCACATGTGATTTGACCGGTATATTATATAATTGAAGAATTGTGAAATAAAGTATGGAGGTTAGGTAAAAAGGGATATTGCTATAGGACAGTATTAAAAAAGAAAAAGATCTGGTATGGAAAAAGACCTTGTTGTTTGAGTGGTTTGTGTCCTCAGTACCAGTCAGCTATATGACATACAGTCAGTTTTAGTGTACAAGCTTGCTTTGGATTCCATGAAATATTTAAAGTCTCAGAATTAACTGATCACTTGAAATCTCATGACCATTCAGATTGACTCAATACCTTCTCAGCTCCCTCAGTTACCTCTCCCCTCTAATTGGAGGGCTAGAGGTAAAGCACTAAACTCTTCCCACAGCCTTTCTTTACAGAGAGCTCAGAACATTCAAGGAAACTCTCAGTTTTCCAACAGCAGCTCAGCTTCATTTTTTACTCCACAGAACATCATCCCCTCTGCTCTAATCCCTGGATTTTCAACCTCTTTTTGGGAGTTGTCTTCTTCCATTAGATTATAACCTCAAGGATTTCTTTGCAATTTTTTCTTTTTCTTATTGTATTCCTAACACTTAACAGTGTTTGGAACACAGTAGGCACTTAATGATTGCTTACTGAATTGAAATGAACTAAATTAGGAGAGAGAAGTTTGATATCCACAAAGAGATTGATGATACCCCCATTGTGCTCTGCCCCAGTCCAGCAGACCTGTATTTTGTGTTTAGTTTGGGAATTCACATTTTAGGAAGAACATTAAAAAACTACATGGCATTCAGAGTAACACTACCAGAATGATAAGGAGACTCATGGGAAGTCTGGATGACCATTTGTCAGATGTTTTAGCAGGGATTCCCACTAAAGTATGACCTGGATGGAATCACTTAAGGGAAGTGTTGGAGCCAAGATGGCATAGTAAAGGCAGGGACTCACCAGAGTTCTCTCAAATTCCCCTCCAAACAACTTTAAAATAAAGCTTCAAACCAAATTCTGAAGCAACAGAACCAACAAAAGATTTGGGAGGAACTATTTTCTAGACAATTTAGGAATTTATCAGGAAAAGAGCTATCTCACCTATGTGATGGTATGGCCTAGAAGAAAGTGCATTGTAGGCCCTACCTGGGGAAGCCAACAGCATGCCTTGGGAGTGACTATATCAGTTGTTGCAATCACTTGAGAGTAAGGGGTTCAGACAAATGGTTAGAAGAAGATTAAAGAGGACTCATTATTGTCACTGGGTGCAAGACCTGTTGTATTGTCTATATCGATCCTGGATAGTAGACTCAAAGCCAAGAGGAACATTATCACTTGCAAAGCAGGGACACTGATCATAGTTCCAAGGTGGAGAAGAGTGCTTTTGGCCACTCATGAGGGAATAACAGGCCTACTGTCAGGTCAAAGGCAGAAAGGAACAGCCACAGCAGCAGGAGGTCCAGTCACAATTCCAAGGTCACAACAAGAGAAAGAGCACTTGCAAATACAAAGGATCAGGATAGTGCTTGTAGTTGTTTATAGACCAGAGCACAAGTGAGAAGAGCACTGGTCACACATCTCTTTAGATCACATAACCTTGGAAAAATCTGAACATTTACAGAAGCCCAGAACTAGTGCTAGAAACAGCAGCACAAATAACATGAAGTGTGAAACAGTACCCCTTCCACCCCAGCAGCAGAGATCAACTTTAACATAAGGTTCAAAGTCAGGAAACAGACTGAAAAGATGATCAAACAACAATAACAACAAAAGAACCTGACCCCAGAAAGTTACTGTGGTGACAGGGAGGTTCAAGATACAAAACTCAGAAGAAAATAATGGGATCAAAGCAGTTACACGCAAAGCTTCAAAGAAAAATATTAATTGGTCATGAGCCCAAAACAAATACCTAGAAGATTTCAAAAATGATGTTAAAAATCAAATAAGAGAAGTAGAAGAAAAACTGGGAAAAAGAAAAGAGAATGATTCCACAAAATTATGAAAAAGAGAGTCAACAGTTTGGTAAAAAGGATCGCTAAGAGAGGGTATTTTGAACTCTAAGATTCCATGACATATGGGCACTATATTCTTATCAGTATAGCTTGAGACTACATTAACTTTTTTGGTTGCTATGTAGCACTATTGTCTTATTAAGTATTAGTATATTAAGGATATTATAAGCATACTTATAAGTAAGTTCTTAGGCAGCTAAGTAGAGATCTAGGCTTGGAAACAGAAAAGCCTAAGTTCAAATTCAACCTCAGATGCTTATTAGCCATGTGATCCTGGACAAGTCATTGAACCCCTGTCTGTTTCAGTTTCCTCCACTGTAAAATGGTAATGGTAAAAGCACAGATTTCACAGGGTTGTTGTCCCAGGATCAAATTAAATAGTATTTGCAAAGGACTTTTACACCATTAAAGCCCTAGCTAAAAACAGCTGGCTATTATTAGTCAAGTCACTTAAATTATGCATTTTTTTACATGAAGCTAGTTTTACTTGCCTTATGGTTCAACACTAATAAGGAATTTAGAAGTAAAGACTAGATATCAATAACACTTAATGTAATACTAAAGCATGGTTGAAGAAAACTAAGAAAAAGAATTTTATAAGATAGTCATAATGGCCCAAACCATTTTTCATACAGACATATAGATATGCATGTATAACTATGAGGGGAAGATCCTCAGGGTTACTGTTCCAAAGAGAAACAGTTACCATTGACATTCATTGTAAGGCAGGAGGGACCAAAATACAGCCATGAAGTGGAGCTTGGGCAGGAACCAGTCTATTATCTTAAGAGTGAATTGGGTTTGAAGTTCTATGAAAGAAGAAAGAAAGAAAAAGAAGGAAGGAGGGAGGGGGGAAGGAAGGAAGGAAGGAAGGAAGGAAGGAAGGAAGGAAGGAAGGAAGGAAAGGGAAAAAAAGGCAGCTCTTTTAGACCAAGGCCTTTTATTAAGAATTTTATTTTTTCTAATTAAAGCGGCTATCCCTTGACTAATTTCTTAAAGAGGCCTATTTATTAAATGGGAATTATCTTACTCTAAGTGAGTACCTAAAAAAGGTTTTAGTCTAAAAAGGCCAGAGTCTCTTATTGCATCCTGGAATATTTCCAGTCATTCTAATGAATATCTGGTCACTGGATCAACATGGCTCTGGAGGAGAAAGTGAGATTGGTGACCCTGAACAGTTTTCCCTCACTCAAATCAAAGTCAACTGAAAGTCATGTCATCATTTCCCTGATGTCATGTTCCTCTTTGAAAATGAAGGACAAAGGAGCCAATATGGTGGAGTAGAAGGACACACCTCTAGAAGCTCTCCTCCTACAGCCTATAAAATACCTGTAAAAAATGACTCTAAACATATTCTAGAGCAGCAGAAGCCACAAAACAACAGAGTGAAAGAGATTTCCAGTCCAAAGTAGTCTGAAAGGCTGAAAGGAAAAGTCTATTGCACCTGGCACAGACCACAGTGCAGCACAACGTGAGTCACACTGAGGCAAGGACAGGACTGGAGCAGGCTTTAAGGTGCCACAGGCAGCAGCTGTGGGTCCCAGATTCCTCAACTCACAAACTTCAAAGACAGTTTCAAAGGTCAGTGAGAAAAATCTTTCACTTGAGTGAGAAGGGAATCCAGTGGTCTAGCCCCAGCCACAGGCAGCAGCAGCTTCCATGATTGGGTCCTGGCCTAAAGCCCCTGAGGGAATTGAGCAGCTGATCTGAATCTCAGCTTTGTGGTGAGGAGGAGTGCTGGCTGGTATGATAAAGCTGATGGAGGCTCTGGAAAGAGAATACTGCTCACATACCAGAGCACAGACCAGGAGTGGAATAAACTTCACTTACAGGACCCCAGAGTATACCTTTCCCTTGACAAAGAACACAGAAATCAAGTAACTGGGCGGGAAAATGCCCCGAAAAGGAAAAAAAAGAATAAGAGAACAAAAGGTTATTGTCTTGGTGAGCAGGAATTTTCTTCCATTCTTCAGATGAGGAAGAACAATGCATACTGTCAAAGGAAGATCTAAAACTCAAGTCTTCTGCATCCAAAACCTCCAAAATAAATATGCAATTGTTTCAGGCCATGGAAGAGCTCAAAAAGGATTTTCAAAATCACGTAAAAGATGTGGAGGAAAAATTGGGAAGAGAAATGAGAGAGATGCAAGAAAATCATGAAAAGCGAGTCAACAGCTTACTAAAGGAGACCCAAAAAAATGCTGAAGAAATTAATATGTTTAAAAATAGACTAACTCAAAGAGCAAAAGAAGGCCAAACATCCAATGAGGAGAAGAATGCTTTAAAAAGCAGAATTAGCCAAATAGAAAAGGAGGTTCAAAAGCTCACTGAAGAAAAAAGTTCTTTAAAAATTAGAATGGAGCAGATGGAAGCTAATGACTTTATGAGAAACCAAGAAATTACAAAACAAAACAAAAAGAATGAAAAAAATAATTTCTAACCTGGAAATTATATGTAGGAGAGACAATTTAAAAATATGGGACTACCTGAAAGTCATGATCAAAAAAGAGCCTAGACATCATTTTTCATGACATTATCAAGGAAAACTGCCCTGATATTCTGCAACCAGAGGGTAAAATAAATATTGAAAGAACTCACTGATCACCTCCTGAAAGAGTTCCAAAAAGAAATATTCCTAGGAATATTGTAGCCAAATTCAAAAATTCAAGAAGAAAATATTGCAAGCAGCCAGAAAGAAGTAATTCAAGTACTGTGGAAATATAATCAGGATAACACAGGATTTGGCAGCTTCTACATTAAGCGATTGAAGGACTTGGAATATGATATTCCAGAAGTCAAAGGAACTAGGATTAAAACTAAGAATCATCTACCCAGCAAAACTGAGTATAGTACTTCAAGGGAAAAAATGGTCATTCAATGAAATAGAGGACTTTCAATAATCCTTGATGAAAAGACCAGAGCTGAATAAAAAATTTGACTTTCAAACACAAGAATCAAAAGAAGCATGAAGAGGTAAACAGGAAATAGAAATCATAAGGGACTTACTAAAGCTAAACTGTTTACATTCCTACATGAAAAGATAATATTTGTAACTCTTGAAGTTTTTCTCAGTACTCAGTATTTGGGTAGTTGGAGGGATTATACACACACACACACACACACACACACACACACAGAGGGAATAGGGTGAGTTGAATAGGAAGGGATGATATCAAAACAAATAAAATTAAGGGGTGAGAGAAGAGGGGAAATTGGGAGGAGAAAGGGAGAAATGAAATGGGGCAAATTATTTCATAAAAAAGGCAAGAAAAACTTTTTCTATGGAGGGGAAAAGCTGGAGATGAGAGAGAAAAAGTGAACCTTACTCTCATCACATGTGGCTTAAGGAGGGAATAACGTGCACACTCAATTTGGTATGAAAATCTATCTTACACTACAGGAAAGTAGGGGAGAAGGGGATAAGTGGAGTGTGGGGGGATGATTGAAGGGAGGGTAAAGGAGAGGAGGGGGGTAATTAGAAGCAAACACTTTTGGGGAGAGATAAAGTCCAAAGAGAGAATAGAATAAATGTGGGGGCAAGATAGGATGGAGGGAAATATAGGTAGTCTTTCACAACATGACTATTATGGAAGTCTTTAGCAAAACTATACCTATATAGCCTATATTGAATTTCTTGACTTCTCATTGGGGATGGATGTGGAGGGAGGAAGGGAGGAAAGTTAGAACTCAAAGTTTTAGGAACACGTGTTGAGAATTGTTTTTGCATGTAACTGGGAAATAAGAAATACAGGTAATGGGGTATAGAAATCTATTTTGCCCTATAAGAAAACAGAGAAGATGGGGATAAGGGAAGGGAGGGGTGTGGTGGAAGGGCAGGATACATTGGGGAAAGGGGTAATCAGAACGCATGGTGTTTTGGGGTGGGGGTGGGGAGAGATGGGGAGAAAATTTGAAACCTAAAATCTTGTGGAAATGAATGCTGAAAACTAAAAATAAATAAATTTAAAAAAAGAAAAATAAGGACAAATATAACAATATGTGCAACTATATGTACATTAAAGTGTGTGTGTGTGTGTGTGTGTGTGTGTGTGTGTGTGTGTGTGTCTGGGTGTATATACCCATACATATCCATACACATATATACACTTGAGTACAAAAATATATGCCTTTCAATATAATTTGGTGCCTCTGAAATTCTGTGGATTTTGTCATATGCATTTAAATATATTATTCTGAGAAGTTCCCCCTACCCCAAAAAACAGAATTCTGTGATGCAGAAAATATTAGTCAATCAATAAACATTTTGGCAGGGAGAAGGATAAGAATTCCTGGAACCTTCCTCCTTTAACATTGTACACCATTATCTAAATTAATATTATAATGAACGTCTAATCTTCAGAGACTCACTGAGGTAAGAAATCAGATCACTTGAATAATTCCTATTAGTCAATAATACAAGTTGATTTAACATACTGTCCCCTAGAAGTCAGACTACATCACCTTGTGAAGGACATAGGTCTGCAACAAATCATGCTGTAAACTTTCTCTCCCTGTTACTTTGTCACTCCACTCATCCCCTCCATACAAAGTTCGAGACAGGTATAAATAAGACACTATAAACACCAGGATAAGGCTCAATTATGAAAGAAAGTCAATAACTCATTCAACAAATATGAATTAAATATCTACTCAGTTTAATACATTAGGCTACCTATTTGGGGAGATATAATAAATAATGCCCACAAACTCCAAGCCAAAGTTTCAGAGGGAAACTTCTCTGGCTTTCATTAAAATTAGCGCAAAAATACCACCTTTTACAGGAAGTCTTTCATGACTACTTCCCCTTTAATTCAAATGGCTTACTTCTGTAGATTATTTCCAAATTATATATATATATATATATATATATATATATATATGTATGCATATATGCATATATGTATACATATAAAAATATATGGATACACATATATGTGTGTACACATATGTATATATACATGTACATGTGTACATATATTTTATATATATATATATATATAATACACACACACACACAGGGACAGAGACATAGGCAGAGCTTGCTTGTATATAATTGCCTATATGTTATCTCCTGCTTTAGGATGTGAGTCCCTTGGGAGCAGAGACTGTCTTTTGCATTTTTTTTTTTGTATTCCCAGTCCTTATTTCATAGTTCTTGGTGCATAGTAGGCACTTAATCAATGTTTATTGACAGTTTGACAGAGTTAAATCTCAGAATATATTATGAATATATAGAAAGAATCCAGTGTTATGCAGTCAGAGAACTTCCAGTTTGGGGAAATGAGGAAGACTTTATGGAGGATGTGAATTTAAAAAAAAAAAAAACCAGATAGGATTTCAGTAGGTAAAGATAGGAAGGTAAGCATTCCAAGCAAAGGGAAGAAATATGAACAAAGACGAAGAGACTGGAAAGCACTAAATACGTTTGGGGGATGGCAAGTGATTCACTTTTAATAGCACTTAGGAACATAAATGGAAATAATGTTAGGTAAAACGAGGGAATAAGATAAAGTTGATTGCAGGTGAAATTTGCAGAGACACACCTGTCTCACTAAGGAAATTGGTTGTTACTTGGTCAACAATGAATAACCACTGAAACTGGTTAACTAGTGGTCATATGATTGTCTTGTGTATCAGAAAGAGAGGTCTAGCAATGATATGTAAAATGAAATGGAGAGAGAAGATTCAGAGAAGACAGAGAGACACCACATTCTAGGGATCTGTTTAATAGTCCCATCATCTTATTTTATAGTAAATGATTTCAGAATGACACTAAAGAGGTTGCAATTAGAGAGAATTAGTGTTGCTAGTTATAGGAAGCGAGAAACTCCAGTGCCCTAATTAGTGGTACAGGTACAATCACAGCAGTTCTGAGAAAGGAGGGACCAATGTAGGCTGAAGTAATAGGGGAAAGTTTCATGGAGGCCATAAAAATCACCCTGTACATCAAACAGAGTAGAATTCAAATAACAGGCAGGAAGAATGGTCATTTATGTTCATTGGGAAGAACATGAGGGAAAACTAAGAGGTAAGAAGAGATGTAATATTATCAAGTAACAGTACAACAACTTACCTAGATGTAAAAGAGGGTTCATTTTGGTGAGTAGAGGAACAAAACTTTAGGTAGATAAAGAGAAAGACATCTGTGGTTAGAGGATCAGTTTAAGATTACAAGTTCTAACTATTATTCATGGTAGCTATATAATCATGGAGAAATTATTTTACTCTTTTAGTATGCTAAACATCTTCCCAAGACTATAACTTGTAGAACAGTTAGCAATTTATTGTAGATAAATTGCCTGCCATATACATATATACACATACGTGTGTGTGTGTGTGTGTGTGTGTGTGTGTATAGTGGACTGCAAAGGTGCTACATTGATCTATAGTCATAGAATTCCTTTCAACCATTATGGGACCCCAGATGGCCAGAGCATCAGTTTGGGGAAAGATTAAATAAGACTGAGATGGAGCAGGCGAGATGTTCTCTAGGTCCTTTATTTTTCACATTTCTTTCTTTTCTATCTGTTCTGTCCATCAACAAAAGTGCTACTTCCTCTTTATTTCATTTGAGTTTCAATGCAATACATATATTATCCTTCATTAGGTCATTATAAAGACCATGAGAGGCAGATACTTCTAATAGTGTCTATTTTGTAAATGGGTAAACTGAGACTCAAAGAGACTATTTTGTCTATTGTCACACAACTAGAAAATGGTAAACCCAGTGTTGATTCCTCTATAATATGGTGGAATTGATCATCATCAAGTAGAAAATAATTATCTAAGGATGTTTGGGAGGATAATGACCAGTGTGAGGTCAAACCCTGTGAACCAGATAATATAGATATCAATATTACTGAGACATTATATTCTTGATAAAAGATATAAATACAAATTTGAAGATATAACTTCTTTAGTAAACAAGGGACACTTCTGAAATGATCAAATACATCTAGAAAGAATCTTCCAATTTCTATTTTACCCTCTGGTTGCAGGATATCAGAGCATATTTATTTAATAATTCCTTCAAATATGATGTCCAGAGTTGTTTTTTCCCCTTAATCATGGTTTTTAGGTAGTCCAATAATTATTAAATTCTTTTTTCTTGGTCTATTTTCCAGGTCTGTTGTTTTCCCAATAAAGTATTTCACATTTTCTTCTATTTTTCATTCTTTGGATTTTGTTTTATTGCTCCTTCATGTCTCATGGAGTCATTAACTTTCTGTTGCTCAATGATAATTTTTGAGGAATTATTTTTTTAGTGAATTTTCGTGCTTTTTTTTGCCACTTAACTTATTCTGGTTTTTTAGGCATTATTTTCTTCCTTATTTTTGTGCCTCCTTTACCAAGATGTTGATTCTTTTCTTCATGATTTTCTTGCATCACTCTCATTTCTTTTCCTAATTTTTCTTAACTACTCTTATTTTGTTTTTAAATCTTTAGCTCTTCTAGAAATTTTTTGGGGGGTCTGAGATTTCTATGAAGCTTTTCATGTAGCTGTTTAGATTGTATTTTTTTCTTCTTAATTTGTGTTTTGATCTCCTCTGTCACCATAGCAACTTTCTATAGTCAGGTTCTTTTTATTGTTGTTGCCATTTGCTCATTTTACCAAACTGTTTCTTGACTTTTCTCTTGGCATGAAAGGGAAAGTGTCCCAAACTTCAGGATTTTTGTGCTGCTGCTCTCAGAGCTTTTTCTGGGGATTTGCAAATTTTCAGTTCTTCTAAGATGATAAGATTTAAGGAGAGGTATCAGTACTGCTCCCTTGGCCTGTATTCTGGTCTGTGAGTGACCACGAGCACTTTTCTGCCCTGGAATTGTGCCCAGGGTTCCTAATCCCCAGATTCTGGGAGCTTTAGTGTTAATGTTCCTTTTGCTCTGGAACTATGAACCAGAACTGGCTGTGAACAATTTACTGAGTACTACACCCAGCACCAGCAAAGGGACCCCTGTAATACCCTTCTGAACAGCTGTCTGACCTCTCCCCACTATCCCTTACTGTCTGTGTCCTGAGAACTCCAAAGTTGCCACCATCAATTCAGTTACCCAAATGTCTGCTGTTGGCTTGGCAGTTTGTAGACTGAGATGGACTGAAGTTCACTCTCATCCTGGTCCTGCTGGCATTTTAAGTTATCTTGGACTGGAAAATTATTTCACCCCATCCATTTTTTAATTCTGCCACTCCAAAATTAGTTGAAAGTTGACATTTTAAATGACAATGGGACATAAAATACATGATTTGGCTGCATTAGGCAGTTAACTTTTTTCTTCTTTACCTAAAAACAGTGTTATGAAAAGTCTTTGATTACTCACACATCTAATAAATTCACATTTTTCTTTGAAACCTTGCATGTAGTTGGTTTTATTGTGTTGTCTTCTTCTGAGTTTTCATTTTTGATCCTCCCTGTCACCATAGTAACTTTCTATGTCAGGTTCTTTTTATTGTTTTTATTATTTGTTCATTTTTCCAACCTATTTCTTTTTTTATTTCACTCTTTTTAAAATTTATGTTTTTATTTAAAGATTTCAACATCCATTTCCACAAAATTTTGAGGTCCAAATTTTCTCCCCATCTCTCCCCTACCCCCACCCCAAAACACCCAGCTTTCTGATTACCCCTTCCACCAATCTGTCCTCCCTTCTAACACTCCTCCCTTCCCTTATCTCCACCTTCTCTTTTGTCACATAGGGCAAGATAAATTTCTATACCCCTTTACTTGTATTTCTTATTTCCCAGTTGTATGCAAAAAACATTCTCAACATTTGTTCCTAAAGCTTTGAGTTCCAACTTCTCTTCCTTTCTCCCTCCCAACCTATACCCACTGAGAAGGTAAGCAATTCAATGTAGGCTACATATGCGTAGTTTTCCAAATGACTTCCATAATAGTCATATTGTGTAAGACTAACTATATTTCTCTCCATCCTATTCTGCTCCCCAATTCTTCTGTTCTCTCTTTTGACCTTGTCCCTCCCCAAGAGTGTTTACTTCTAATTGCTCCCTTCTCCCATTTGCTCCCCCTTTCATCATCCCCCCACCCTGCTTATCCCCTTCTCCTCTACTTTTCTATAGTGTAAGATAGGTTTTCATACCAAATTTAGTGTGCATGTTATTCCTCCCTTGAGCCAGATATGATGAGAGTAAGTTACACTTTTTCCCGCTCACCTCCCCCCTTTTCCACTCCATTGAAAAAGCTTTTTTTGTTCCTCTTTTATGAAAGATAATTTGCCCCATTCCATTTCTCCCTTTTTCCTCCCAATATATTCTTCTCTCACCCCTTAATTTTATTTTTTTGACATGATCCATTCCTATTCAACTCACCCTGTACTCTCTGTCTCTCTGTCTCTGTCTCTCTCTGTCTCTGTCTCTGTCTCTCTCTATATATATATATGTGTGTGTGTGTGTGTGTGTGTGTGTGTGTGTGTGTGCATGTGCATGTGCGTGTGTGTGTAATCCTACCAATTACCCAGATACTGAGAAAAGTTTCAAGAGTTTCAAATATTAGCCTTCTGTGTAGGAATATAAACAGTTCAACTTTAGTAAATCCCTTGTGATTTCTCTTTCCTATTTACCTTTTCATGCTTCTCTTGATTCCTGTGTTTGAAAGTCAAATTTCCTATTCAGCATTCAAGAATGCTTGAAAGTCCTTATTTCACTGAGTGACCATTTTTTTCCCCTGAAGTATTATACTCAGTTTTGCTGGGTAGGTGATTCTTGGTTTTAATCTTAGTTCCTTTGATTTCTGGAATATCATATTCCATGCCCTTTGATCCCTTAATGTAGAAGATGCTAGATCTTGTGTTCTCCTGATTGTATTTCCACAATACACAAATTCTTTCTTTCTAGTTGCTTGTAATATATTCTCCTTGAACTGGGTACTCTGGAATTTGGCAGCAATGTTCCTAGGAGTATCTCTTTTTGGTTCTCTTTCAGGAGGTGATTGGTGGATTCTTTCAATATTTATTTTGCCCCCTAATTCTAGAATATCAGGGCAGTTTTCCTTGATAATTTCAAGAAAGTTGATGTCTAGGCTCTTTTTTTTTTATCATGGTTTTCAGGTAGTCTCATAATTTTTAAATTGTCTCTACTGGATATATTTTCCAGGTCAGTTGTTTTTCCAACGAGATATTTCACATTATCTTCCAATTTTTTCATTCTTTAGGCTTTGTTTTGTAATTTCTTGGTTTCTCATAAAGTCATCAGCTTCCATCTGTTCCATTCTAATTTTTAAAGAACTATTTTTTTCTTCAGTGAGCTTTTGAACCTTCTTTTCCATTTGGCTAATTCTGCTTTTTAAAGCATTCTTCTCCTCATTGGCTTTTTGAACCTCTTTTGTCAATTTAGTTAGCCTATTTTTAAAGGTAATATTTTCCTCAGCATTTTTTGGGTCTCCTTTAGTATGCTGTTGACTTGATTTTCAAGATTATCTTGCATCTCTCTCATTTTTCTTCCCAATTTTTCCTCCACCTCTCTTACTTGATTTGCAAAATCCTTTTTGAGCTCTTCCATGGCCTGAGCCCATTGAATATTTATTTTGGATGTTTGGGATGCAGAAGCCTTTTATGTCTTCCCCTGATAGTAAGCATTGTTCTTCCTCATCTGAAAGGATGGGAGAAAACACCTGTTCCCCAAGAAAGTAACTTTATAAAATTTTATTTTTTTCCCTGTTTTGGGCATTTTCCCAACCAGTTACTTGACTTTGGGTCTTTTGTCACAAGTAGGTTATACCCTGGGGACCTGTAAGATCTCATTCTCTTCAAGGAGAACAATCAACCCTGAACACTGGTCTGGGAGCACCCAGAAACTTTTCTGCCCAAAACCTGTGAGTAGTAGAGTTCTCTCTCTACAACCATCTCCAGTTCTGCTACATCAGCATTCAGGGCTGAGATACAGATCAGCTGCTCAGTTTCTCCAGGGGCTTTAAGCTGAGGGCTCCAACAATGGATGCTGGCTGCTGCTGCTGCCTCTGCCTGGGGTTAGAGCTAGAGGGGGCCTCTGCTCTCTTTTTGTCCAGCTGAGAAAGCCCTCTCACTGACCTTTGAAGCTACCTTTGTCACCTGTGGGTTGAGGGATCTGTGAACCTCTGCTGCTGCTGGGGATTCTGCCTTGAGGCCTGCTCCAGTCCTATTCCTCCAGATGCTGCATGGCCAAGGCCAGGCTGCTCTCTGCTCTGGGTCAGGTGCAACAGACTTTTACTGTTGGCCTTCCAGGTAACACTGGGCTGGAAATCTCCTTCACTTCATTGTTCTGTGGCTTCTGCTACTCTAGAATTTGTTGAGAATCATTCTTTACAGGTATTATATGGGCTATAGGAGAAGAGCTAGAGTATGTGCATCTTTTAACTCTACTATCTTGACTCTGCCCCCTTTCACAATCTATTTCTTGGCTTTTCTCTTGGCATAAAGGGGGCACTGTCCCAAACTGCAGGACTTTTGTGCTGCTGCTCTCAGAGTTGCTTCTGGGGATTTATAAATTTTCAGTTTCTTCTAAGGTGACAGAATTTAAGTAGAGGTGTCAGTTCTGCTCTTTTGGCCTGCGTTCTGTTCTGTGAGTGGCCACAAGCACTTTTCTTCCCTAGAACTGTGACTAGGGTCCCTACTCCCCTGACACTGGGAATTTCAGTGTGGTAGTGTTCCTTTCGCTCTGGAACTGCGAACCAGAACTGCATATGCACAATTCACTCAATCCTGCACCCAGCAGCTAAGGACCCCTGTAATATCCTTCTGACCAGTTGTCTGACCCCCTTATTGTCTGTGGGCAAGATGTCTTCGGGGGGGAAATTGTTTAACGTCATCCCTTTGTTGGTTCTGCCACTCCATAATTATTTGAAATTCCATGTTTTAAATGACAATAGACCATAGAAGAGAAGATTTGACTATACTAGTCAAAGTTGTCTTTTTTCTTTGCCTAAAAACAGTGTTATGAAAAGTCTTTGATTATTCATACAGCTGAGCTAATTTATTTAGCGCAGTGGGCCAATAAATTTCTCTGAGAATAGCAAATCTTAGGCAGCTGTCAATGCAGTTGAAAGGGCACTTGATATGAAATCAAAAGATTTGGACTTAAGCCCTGGCCCTGTTTCTATCTGGACAATTTGAGGGAGGTCATTTCTCTTATCTGTAATTCAGTTCCCTCCTATATGGATTGTGGGGGTTGGACCAGATTATAAATCACTTTAAAGATTTAAGCCCTATGGAGAGAATTCTGGGAAGATGGTGGAGTAGATAAGAAAACTTTCAACTTTTCAAATTTCCTCCATAAAAAAATAATAATAAGGCAGAACATTGTGTCAGAGAAGCAGAAATAAATACAGGGTAAAGCAATTGTCCTAAGAAAATGTAAGAAGACCCCAGAATTTGAGGAGAAGAACCTCAAGGGGCTGAAGTTAGGCCTGAGTGAAGTGCAAATACCTCCACGCCAACTCTGTAGAATCAATAAAGAACAAGCACTGAGGAAAGCTAGGTTAAGAGGCAGCCTCAACCTTAGAAACTTTCATCTCCCTGACAGTGTGGGGGTCTGACAACTGAGCAGAAGAAGACTGAAGAGCTTTTAATTGTTAAGGGGCACTAAGCACTGCTATGCTGACCAGAATTATCCTGGGCTGTGGTTTCAGGGAAAAGGAGCTAAGACATACCTGCTGAGGGCCAAAGTGAGGGATGGGAATCCTGTTGGCCGTGGGTACTTGCAGCAGAAAAAAGTCTCTGGTTTCAGTTCCAGGTCAGAAAGGACAGCTATAGTTTGTAACCACTACACCAACCAACTTCAGGGAGCAAGATCATTTGCCATACAATGTGTATGTCTGTGGGGGGTGGGGAGGGGGAGGAATGGCAAGGTGTAGCTGTGGTTTTGTAGTGGAGAGGAGAGCCCAAGGTTGGGTCCCAAGACGGACCTCAGAAAATTACAGCAAAAAAGATCTGACATTTGGGACTTCATTCCTCATACCTTAGGACTACAACTTGATTACACTAATAGATAATGAAAACAAAATGAAACAAAAATGAGTAAGCAAAGGAGAAAACACCCAACCATAGATAGTTACTGTTGGGATAGAAAAGATCTGGGTTCATATTCAGAGAAAGACAATGGAGCTTAAAAAAGCCATTCCTTTTTCAATGAGAAATGTCAAATAGTTCCAAGCACAAAAACAGTTCTTAGAATGTAAAAAAAAACATTTTAAAAGTTGAATAAGAGAGACTGAGGAAAAAATAGAAAAAAAGAATAATCAAGAAAGTCAAGAAAATCATGAAAAGAAAGTCAACAAACTGGAAAAAGGGAATCAAAAAATTAATGAAGAAAATTCCTCAAAAACTGGAATTGGGCAAGAGGAAGTCATTCTAAGATACCAAGAAACCATAAAATAAAATCAAAAGAATGAAAAAATAGAAAAGAAAAGAAAATAACTCACAAGAAAAACAACAGATCTGGAAAACAGATTGAGGAGAAATAATATAACAATTGTTAGACTTTCTGAAAATTATAATAAAAAATAATCTTGATACAATATTATAATAAATTATAAAGAAAATTGCCTGATGTTCTAGAATAAGAAAGCAAAGCAGGTATAGAAAAAAAAATTTACCAGTCCCCACCTGAAAGAGATCCCACAAGGAAATATTACAGGAATATTATAGCCAAGTCTCAAAGCTCCCAAGTTAAGGAGAAAATCTCAGAAACAACAAAAAATTTAAGTATTATGGAGTTACAATAAGGATTACACAAGACCTAGCAGCTACTACATTGAAGGACCACAGGTCTTGGAATAATATACGACAAGAGAAAAAGAGCTGAGTTTACAACCAAGGGTAACTTACCCAGCAAAGTTAAGTATAATCCTTTATGGAAAAAAATAAAAGGATACTTAATGAACTAAAAGACTTTCATGTTTATGAGACAAACTCCCAGAACTTAAGGGAAAATTCAACATATAACATCCAGAAGAAATACAAGATAAACATTAAAGATCAATTATAAGGGACTCAATAAGGTCAAATTATATACTTCATAAATGTGAAAATATTAGCAGTACTCTTATGATTGTCATCATTATTTGGGTAGTTTGAAAGAAAGGCTTGAGTTGAGCTGAGTATTGTGGCATGACCCTACAAAAATAAAACCTACATAGGTAGAGATAAAAAAGAGTAATTATCTCATACAAATGAAGCATAAAAGGAAAAAGTGATACAGAAGAAGCTAGTAGAGGGCAGGTAGTGCTTGAAACTTACTTTCATTGAGAATGAGTTAAAGAGGAAAATAGAAACAGATAGATAGATGTGTATAAAAGTCCCCTAAATATAGAATGAAATAAGAGGGCAAGGGGATAGGATGGGGAAGAAAGATAAGGGAGGGATTTTTAGAGGAAATGGTAGATTAAGGAATAGGATGGCAAGGTAGCATGTAGAAGAAAAGCAAAGGAGTAAGAAGGGTTAGGGTAAATAGAGTGAGAAGTCTAGTGAGGAAAATTAGGAAGGAGGAAAATACACAAGTAATTGTAGCTTAGAATGTGAATGGGATGAATTTACCCATAAAACAGAAATGAGTAAGAGATTAAAACTTTAAATTCAACAATATGTTGCTTTCATGAAACATTATAAAAATGAGAGACACAAAGATATAAAGGGCAAGAGTAGAATTAAGTATGTAAAAAAAAGCAAAGTTAGTAATCATGATCTCAGACTAAGTTAAAGTTAACATGGATTTAATCAAAAGTAAAAAAATAGAGAAACTATACTATGTGTCAGCAATATTATTCAATATTGTTTTAAACCATTTAAAATACGTAGATAGTGTAAAATACCTGAGCATATACCTACCATAACAGACACAGGACCTACATGAACATAAACATAAAACTCTTTATACAGATAAATAGATCTAAATAATTGAAGTAATATTTATTGTTCATGGGCAGATAAAGCCAACATAATTTTTAAATGACAATTTTACCTAATTAATCTATTTATTCAATGTCATCTCAATAACATTACTAAAAATTATTTTACTGAGAAGAAATAATAACAAAATTCATTTGGAAAAATAAAAGGTCAGGAACTTCAAAGAAACCAGGGGAAAAAAGATGTAAAGGAAGTAGATTCAGACGTATCAGACCTTAAACTATATTATAAGACTGAGCATTGTTGAAGAGTGAAAAGGACAATTTTGACTATTTTAAATTAAAATTTTCTTATATAAATAAAACCTATGCAGTCAATAACTGAAGCAATACAGAAAATTGGGGGTAATCTTTTCATAGACAATCTCTCAGATAGGATGTATTTGGGTTGGAATGTTGGAATGTTGCTGTGATGTAAGAAATGATGAGCTGGTTGATTTAGGAAAATGCGGAAAGACTTGGACCTATGAAGGAATATGCTATCTACCTTCAGAGGATCAGGTGATAGGAGGAAATAAGCATAGTATAGTGTTAGATATATGTGTATGAGTGTATATATGCTCATGTTTATAGATATATATGTATGCACAAATATGATATATATAAATACTTATGCATGTATGTATATATGTATACATACACATATATATCCATATATATATGTATATATACGCCCATACATATATCTTCACACTTAATTGTAGGCTGCTTTGGGGGAGGCGGGATGGGGAATAATAAAGTAAAAAGTACACATCAGATAACAAAAGTAAACCAACAAGGAAGCAAAGAAAAGCTGGACAGCTTTGAAAACAATGTGTAGTATTGAATCTATAGATTTTCTTGAAATGGAAATTTTTTGTTTTATATTGAATCCTTTCTTAAAGTATGCTGTGTGCATGGCAATGTTTTTTTTTCTTTTCTCATTTTACATTTAAGTTTAAAATTTAAAATATACCAAAAACAAGGTTTAAGCCCTATGACTATTCATCTTAATTATTTACTGTAATAAAATACATGGTTAAAAAATTTAGCATTATTATTATTCAATAATTTTGTGGGTTTCCTGTCCTCCATCAAAAAAAAAAAATTCTGAATTCTACCACTTAGGGAGACAGACAGCATGGTACAATAATGACATAATAGGATAAACTCTAACTCTGAAGTCAGAAAACCTGGAATCAAAGTCTGCCATTAAAGCTTGCTAATTTCTTTCCTTCTGCTTATAAATCTATCTTTTTCAAAATTAGATAAAACACGTTTTAAGCATTTTATGTGTTAGATTGTGTGATAAGCACTAAGGATACAAATACAAATAGAAAAATGCTGTCCCTATCCCAAAGGAGTTTACATTCTAACTGGGGAACACAACATGCAAAAGAATGTTGAAAAGTGCAAGTATGGGCGGGGGCGGGGGGGGCAGGAGACAAGGAATAAAATATCTTGAGAGTCAGGATCAGAGGCAGAAGAGGAAAGGAACCCACCAAATAGAGGAGGGACTGTAGAGATGGAGGCATGTTCAGCATGAGAAGACTATTGGGGAAGAGATAGAAAAGTTCAGAAAATCAGGACTGAAGTGGATAGAGAATGCTCAGGACACTTCCTCAAACAGAAGTTTAGGGCAAAAAAGCCACTAACTGGGGAAGTGGGGTTATGTGGGCAGAGACACTATAATCCTCTAATGCACTTAAGTAATTTTGATTTCTCTGTCTTTAGAGTTCTGGTATGTTTAAATATAACACCAGGTGTGTGTAATGTAGTGAAAATATTAGCAGGCTAGAAGTCAAAGGTCCTGAGCTCTATTCCTGATTCAGCTACTTACAATGTTGATTTGGGGCCATTTCATCTCTCTAAGGATCAATTGTCTTAATAAAAGGAGTGAACTCAATCATCTCTAAGACTAGTTCCTTAGAGAGGATTTTTTGTATTGTGTTTCATTTCTTTCTTCAGTCTAACACACTGGTCTTCCTCCTGTTATTCTCACAAACCTGGTATGAATGCAGAGTTTCCATAAAGTTATAGAGAGCTATATTTTGAATGGCAATAACTAAAGCATGCCACAAAAAACCCAAAGGATAATAGGAAATTGGATACCCAAGGTAAAGAATTAAGGGTGATTCCTCTCTATTTGGGAGACTAAGATAGAAATAGCACATCAGTTTATAAGCTTCACAATCCAAAGCTCTAGTAGTTTGCATTGTATTATTCTTATCATTAGAGCTAAGCCTTTAAATGAATGAAATGAAGCCTATTTAAGAAGCTATTGGAAGCATATATTTTTAATTTATATTTACCATAGGAGGTAGCATCAGAACATATGGATTCAACTCTGAACCCTGATACTACCTAACTGTGTGATCCTGGACCTCTTTAAATCTCAGTCCCCTCACCTATAAAAGAAGAATAATACTTGCCCTGTTCCTTTGCAGAGTTGTCTTGGAGTGGAAGTACATTCCAAAACCCTAAAGCATCAGTCAAAAGTCATTTATTATTGTTGTTGGGAGGGAAAAAAGAGGCTGCACAGTATAATGGGGAAATGGTGGTTTTGGAGCCAGGGAATCTGAGTTAGAATCCTAACTGCCACTTATGTATTTGTGTGACCTTGAGTAAATCACTTAACCTCTCTGGGCCTCCTTTTCCTCATCTATATAATGAGAGGATTGAATTAGATGACCTCTAAGAGTCTTTCCATCTCTGCTTCTATAACTCTTGTGATTTCTGTGGATGTTAAAGATCTATCACAATGACTACACTTAATAAATACCTATCTTACATAAAAGAAACATAACACAATGGATAGAAATATGGCCCAGGATCCAGAAAGACTGGGTTCCAGTATTACTTATGATAAACATTAGTTCTATGACGCTAGGCAAGTCATTTACCATCTCAATGCTCTTGGTAACCCCCTAAGAACTTGAAGATACAAACCTGCATTGAAAGAAGGAGTTTCCTCCTCTACTAGTTTCCTTTACCAATGAAATCCCAGGTCCCGTCCCATCACACCCCACCATCCTTCCTATGCTTATATATTTGAGTAGTTCATAAGGACATAAGTACTTTCAGGGCAGGAACTGCTTGATGTTTTTTGTCTTTGTGTCTTTTGTGTTTTTGACATAATGATGTTGAACTGAATCTGTATCATAGTAGGTGTTTGTAAAATTGGAATTCCATACCCTTTGTTATGGGCTTTAGAATTCAATTTACAGTGTATACAGTGTGCAAACTGGAGCCTTTAATTTCTAACCTGCATTGCCCTATGTCTAGGACTATGTCTAATCAAAGCTTTCTATATCCTCCAGCAATCAACATAGAAGGTACTTAAAAGTCTGATGAATGAATGAATAGGACTACATGTCCAAAATAGACTTGCAACATGGAGCCAATAGCAGCAATTATGATTTTTGTAGCCATTATAGGCCCAGAAACATTTCTTCAGACTGAACATATCATCCTGGACCTAGTAATATACTTTGTACTTGACTCATGGGGTCAGGCTCCATTCCACAGGGTCAGGCTGGAGTCAGGATGTGTAAGGCTGAAGTCAAGGTAAGTTTCTTTGATATAAATCTCTCTTTCACAATAAAACCTTTTTGGAAAACTCTAAGCCCAAACCTCTCTACCTCCCTCCCACAAGAAGGGAAGATTCTCTCAGCTCTAACAGAGGCTTCCAAAGTGTGAAGAACATGCATCCAGCACCAGTCATCACATCTCCTGTTTTCTGAGACTTACTGGAACTTACTGTTCCTTACTGAAGGAACTATGTAAAAATAAAGCAATGCTTACTAACTTGACTTGACTTTGTGGAGTGATTTTTGAACTCATTCCTAGGGAGTAAATAAGAAAGAAGTTATTCATTTGCCATCCAATGGTGACTTAGGTATTTCACAGAATTCAGTTTTACATCATTATCTTGCTATTGGGTTCTGAAGCTTTCCATGACTTTACACAATGGGACATCTGGTTTGCTAGAACAGTTTTTGTTTTGTTTTTTTATTGAAAGACATATGTATGAAGAAAAAACAAGAAGGATGTCTTAGGAAAGTTTTTTTTATGCTTTCCTGAGATCTTCAGTACAGTCATAAGTTCTTAGACTAGAAAGATCTCAGAGATCCAAGAAAATGAAAACCTTCGGTTTGCTAGAATGGGAACGTCCACAACATCTAGCAGGAACAAGAAGTTAAAAAATGGCCAAATATTCACATGAATATAGTGACTAAACAGAACTATAGGATGTGGCATCCTTCGTGTCTCTCTAATAAGCAACCCATTCAAGAACTGCAAATCAACACAACTGCACTTCTGTCCCTCAGTCTGTGGCATGCTTTTGAGATATCCCCATCACAGAGACCCAGGACATGGAATAAGTAGTTCAATAGCTGTAAAGAACAGAGGATGCCAGGAGAGATGGAAGTGTTGCTATGGTTTTGGAAGGAGAAAACAAAAGGCAGAATTTCTAATTCAAGGTGTGATACAACATGAATGGATTGATTTATTTTTTGAAGAGAAGTAGCAAATTCTGTGGGGACACATTTATAGAAAATATGTGAATACCACAAAAAAATCTCATTAAGGGTTTGAAGAAACATGATTTTCCTTTTATAAAAATGATTATAGTTTCAATAATAACAGTATTTTGCATTTATTGAAATGGAGGCTGTTTTTGGTGTTTGTGTATGTGTGTGTGTGTGTGCATGCATGTTCCATGTCTAAAAGCACAAGGCACTTGTTAAAATGCATTCATTTAAATCCAATAACTACTTCATCAAAAGAGTATAATGAGATAAAAGAAAAATGATATTGAAGCCACAGACTCAAAAACTAGAAGACATAAGGCTCTGAATAAATAGAGGTGTAATAATAGCCTACGTTAATGGTTCCGTATTTCTTCAAGCTGGCTTGCAGTCATTTATCATGTCACTGCCCTCATAATAAAAAACATAGGACCTGCTAGTAGGCATATTTGAACCCTTTTTAACTCTGTTCTGATCCTCTTAATGCTTAAATACTCTATAAGATGTAATTCTAAATGAGAAAGATTCTTTTTGTTTTGTTTTTAAGGAACAAAAACAGTGTTTTGTAGTCGTTTTTCTTTTTTTTCTGAAGCTTATGCTTACTACTTAATAATTTTCTTCTGAACTGATACTTCAGCATCATCACACTAATAACAAAGATCATAAATTGATAGCATAATACGGTGAGAACACATCATATTCACAATGGATATGTTCCAAAGCAGTTTTGGTTAACCTACAAGTAAAACATAGGTGTTGTTCATAAAGAATAATCCGGAATGTGAACTTCTTGGGTTTTCCAAATTATGTTTCCAGTATCATACATTACTTTTTTTTCTATAGACTATAATCCAGCCAATTTGGTGTTTTCTCTATTTTTCCCATAGAGGACTCAATCTCCCTTCCTTTGCACTGGATGTTCCTTATGTCTGGAAAGCTTTCCTTCTTCAGCTGTGTTTTGTAGAATCCTTGATTCCTTTAAGATGTAACTCATGTAATCTTCTATGAGAAGTTTTTTTTCTGACCACCCCCAATTTCTAGTTCCCTCCTATCCTTTTCTTATTGTTTGGTTGTTTCAGTCATGTCCAAAACTTTGTGTCCCATTTGGAGTTTTGTTGGCAAAGATACTGGAATGGCTTTCCGTTTCCTTTTCCACCTCATTTTACAGAAGAAGAAACTAAGGCAAACAATAATTTGGTCAGGGTCCCACAGATAGTAAGTGTCTGAGGCCAGATTTGAACTAGGGATGATGTCTTCCTGATTTCAGGCCCAATACTCTATCCACAGCTCCACTTACATTCTTTTCTATTCTCACATCATTTTCTCCAGATATCTAATTTTTTTCTGAAATTCTACTCATCTCATTATCTTCTTTTTGTTCAGTTTACAATTATATTTATCTAACTCTAAGAAATAAAAGTTGAGGTCTCCACTAGTATAATTTTACTATCATTTCCCTCCTGTAACTCAATTAATTCTTCCTTTAATAATTTGGATGCTATAACATTGGTATATTTATATTTAGTATTGATATTACTTCATCATCTATGGTATCTTTTAGCAATATGTAGTTTTCCTGCTTATCTTTTCAGTTAGGCCTATTTTTTGCTTTTGCTTTATCTGAGATCATGATTGCTATCACTGACTTCTTTATTTCAGTTGAAGCATAATAGGTTCCACTCCAGTTCCTTATTTGAACTCTTTATATGTCTTTCTGTTTCAAATGTGTTTTTTGTAAACAACATATTTTTGGATTCTGATTTCTAATCCATTCTGAGCAGCAATTATCAAAACTACTTGGTGCTGGCTAAGAACTAGAGCAATGGATCAGTGGAATAGGTTAGGTACACAAGACACAATAGTCAATGACTATAGTAACCTACTGCTTGATAAACCCAAAGACTCCAGCTTCTGGGATAATAACTCACTAGCTGAAAAAAAAATTGCTGGGAAAATTGGAAAATAGTATGGAAGAAACTGGACATAGACCAATATTTTACACCATATACAAAAATAAAGTCAAAATGAGTTCATGATTGTGATATAGAGGCTAATACTAAAAACAATCTGAGAGAGTAATGAATAGTTTAATGAATATGACTATCTTATAAATTTTTTTTCTTAGTTTTCTTTGACCATGCTTTAGCATTACATTAAATGTAAATGACCCAGCAATAACACTTCTAGGACTGTATCCCAAAGGATCATATAAATGAGAAAAGGACCCACATGTATAAAAATATTCATAGCAGCTCTTTTTGTGGTAGCAAATAATTGGAAAGTGAGAGGATGCTCATCAATTGGGAAATGATGAAAGAAGTTATGGTACATGAATGGAATAGAATACTATTGTGCTATAAGAAAGGATGAACAGGCAGACTTCAGAAAAACCTGGAAAGACATATGAACTGATGCTGAGTGAGCGGAACAGAACCAGGAGAACATTGTACACAGCTACAACCACATTGTGTAATGACTAACTTTGATAGACTTGGCTCTTCTCAGCAATGCAAGGTTCTAAGACAAATCCAAAAGACTCACGATGGAAAATGTATCCACATCCAGAGAAAGAATTATGGAATCTGAATGCAGATCCAAGCATATTATTTGCTCTCTCTCTCTCTCTCTCTCTCTCTCTCTCTCTCTCTCTCTCTTTCTCTCTCTCTCTCTCTCTCTCTTCTTTGTTTTGTTTCTTCTTCTCATAGTTCACTCCATTGGTCCTAATTCTTCTTTGTAACATGACTAATGTGAAAATATGTTTCATGTGAATGTATATGTAGAGTCTATATAGGACTGCATACCATCTTGGGGAGGAGGGTAAAGGGGAGGGGAGGGAGAGGGAGAAAATTTGGAACTCAAAAACTCATGGAACTGATTATTGTAAACTAAAAATAAATTAGTTAATTTTTAAAATTCTAATCCATTCTGACATCTATTTTCATTTTATAGATAAATTCTTCCCATTCCCAATTGTGATTTCTAACTGTTCATTTCCTCCATTCTATTTTCTTCTCTCTCTCTCTCTCTCTCTCTCTCTCTCTCTCTCTCTCTCTCTCTCTCTCTCTCTCTCTCCCCTGTCTTTCTCCAAAAATCCATTTTGTTCTGACTACTACCTCCTTTTATCTGTCCTCCCTTTTATCACCCTTCCTCCTTTTCTTATTTCCTTTTCCCTTACTTCCATGCTTCGTAAGATAGATTTTTATACCTAATTATTTCTGTAAATATATATTCTTCCCTCTTTGAAGCGATTTCAATGACAGTGACGTTCAAGCATTGCCTACTACCCCAATCATTTCCCCCTCCAATGCAAAAGCTTTCTTGTGTGTCTCTTTTAAGTGAGATATTTCCCCCATTTCCCTTTCTTTCTCATCCATTAATTTTTGAAAGACCATGCCAATATAATCAACTCCTTCTGGTTCCTGTTATGTAGACTCTTCCTAATTACCTTAATGATAATATTCTTAGGAGTTACATATATCATTTTCCCATATAAAGAATGTAAAAAGTTTGACCTTAATGTATCCCGTGCGAGTTCTCTTTTCCTTTATATCTCTTTATATCCTTTATGTCTCTAAATGCCTACGAATTTTCAATTCCTCATCTCTTACACATATTGGTATTGCTTTGCACATACTTGTTTTTAACTTGTTCTAATCGATCTGCATAAGAAGTGACATCTTGGTGTGTCCAAAACTGATGTTCTTTTCATCCCTCTGAGCCTAATCCTCCTCATGATGTCACTATTTTTTGTCAGGGATGCTATTGACTCAGTCAGTTTTCCATATGCTTTGTAATATCTGTGATTAAAAGAATCATAGAATGTTTAGAGGTGGAAAAGGCTTCAGCAGCCATATAGTCCAACCACACTGCCAAGGAAACCCCATCACAATATATTGTACAGGTACTCAGGATACTTTCTTCATTTTATTTCTCAGATGAACTTGATTGCCAAAGTTTTTTTGCAAAGCCTTGGATCTTTCACATTTATCCATTCATTTCTACATCTCCCCCACTAACTTAATACTAACTTTCAATATATGCTGCCTGGACTCTCATAATAGCCTTTTGACAGGCTTTTGAGTCTCTCCACTCTGTGATGTATCTATTCAAATTATGGACAAGAACCATAGAGAAGGAGAAGGGCTAGATAGGTTTCAATCTACAGTAAAAGAGATGACAACCAAGTCAAAGAGATCGTGGGCCCATTTAATTATTAAAGTATCACTAAATAAGATCATGTGACTCCTGTGATCAAAATCTTCACCTGTGCTCTCTTGGTTTTAAAGTTAAGTTCACATCCCTTTGCCTGACATTCATGATCTTTGACAAGTTTGGAAAAAACATATTTTAAGCCTAATTACATATTTCTACCCTTGTCTTACTCTATATAATAGGCAAACTGATTTAAGTTCTGATTCTTCAATATACCACATATTCTTCTATCTACATGCTTTTGTATTTTACTCAGGCTCTTCACTATGTCTGTAGTATTCTTTCTGCTCATCTTTTTTCATTCCTATCCATTCACTTAAATTCAATTCATATGCCACTGTGTCCAGGAAGCCCTTCCTGATTCCCTATCTCCCAACCACGGGCAATGCCTTCTCCATCTCTCATTGGACCTGACCCAATGCTGGGCTTTATGTCTCCCTAATGTGCTCATTGCACATGTTGTGTATTAATGCCATCTCTGTTTTGTTTGGTTTTTAATCTTTTTTTCCTATTGTATAACTATTTCCATGAGTATACAGATCAGGCTTTAAGTTAAATTGTTATTTCCATGAACATGTAATACAGTCTTCTATGCATAAGTCTTTAACAAATGTTAGCTGAAAAGAAAAAAAAACCTGATTTTTTTTTTAAAATTATAATGGCTAAGCTTGAATCCAAAGAGATTAGAATTAAACCTCTTTCCCTTCCCAAAGGTGGGAGACTGTGGATTCAGGTGCACTGAAGCCGAAGTAAAGAAACCAGTCCCTATTCTACTACCACCTGTGTGAACTTACTTTTTTTGTAGTCTATGGGTTTACTGTTTTAGTTTTATTTACTTCACTGTGCATCTAATCAGTCATTCAATTCTTTCCAACCTTCTAGGATTCCTAATATTCATGCATTCTTATTGCATTGCATATATCTCATTACATTCAATTATTACTGTTTTCCCACTATTTCCCCATCTATGAACATCAACTTTCTTACCAGTACTTCAAAGAATGCCTCCACTATGACTACTTTGTTGATGTTGGACTTTTACTTCTATCTTTGACTTATGTTTTGTTTCATTTTTTCTAAATTAGATTTTATCTTTGCAAATAAAAAGCATTTTGTTTTCTTTCCTTCCCCCTTGTCCTCTGCAATTGAATTGAGAAAGAAAACAAGAGAAACAAAACTCTTTTAAGAAATATATATAGTCAAGAATTGAACATTTCATTCACACACACACAAATATGTGTGTATATACATATGTACAGAGAGAGGGGAGGGACAGAGAAAGAGAGAGAGCACTCTAATTCCATTTAACTACTAAATAACATTTAACATTTCTTATAAAAGGTGGGATTTTAGCTGGGACTTGAAGGAAGCCAGGAAGAAGAAATAAGGAGGGAGAATATCCCATGCAAGGGGTAAAGCCAGTAAAAATGTTCAGAGTTGAAAGAAGAGATGGAGTACCTTGTTTGGGGAACAGCAAGAAGGCCAGTATCACTGGATCAAACGTAGTGAAAAGTTGTAAGAGGAGAGGAAGGGTGTTATTAGGCAGTTACTCATAGTTCAGTGACTTGCGAGCATTCGTTCCAAACAGTTTTCAAAATTATTCCCACACTTAGGACACTGCCTGGAATGTAATAGATGCTTCTTAATTGCATGTTGACTGACAGGCTGATTTTCTAGAAAGACTGGACCAGTTTACAACTCCAAGAACTATGCATGAATTCCTGTTTTCTTCTACAGACCTTCTAACATTTGTCATTTTCCTTTATTCGGTTAATTTTGCCAATCTTAAAGGGTATGAAAGGGAAATTTGAATTTACTTTAAGTTTCATTTCTCTAACTTTTAATGATTTGGATCATTTTCATGTGATCATGATAGCTTAGATTTCATCTTCTGAAAACTGTCTATTTATATCTTTTGATTTTCTACTGTAGAATGGTACCTATTTTTTTTTATAAATTTTAATTGGATCCTTATACAACTTAGAAAAGAAACTTATCAGAAATAAAGTGGAAATTGCAAATATTTATTCCCAAGCAAGTGTGTCCCTTCTGATCTTAGATGAATTTGCTTTGTGCAAGAATTTTTTTATTTTATGTAATAAAATTGTCTATGTTTTCTTCTGTGATTCTATCACTTATTTGGTCATGAACTCTTCTGCTATCCATTGATCCAGAATGCAATTTTTTTCTTGATTCTCCACTTTATGATGTAATATTTATATTACATTTTCGGGGAAACTTACATAATTTGTGGTTTGAAGTGTTCTAAACCTCATATCTTCCAGATTTCTTTCCATGTTTCCCAGCATTTTTTTATTGAATAATGAGTCTTTACCATTATAACTTGGAACTTTGGATTTAGGCCCTATCCTTTCACTTATATTTTCATTATTTCCTTTAAGATTACTGTACTTTTGTTCCTCCAGATGAACTTCATTATTATCTTTCTAGCACCATAAAATAATCGTTGACTATTTGATTAGTATGTCATTGAATATGTAAGTTAATCAAGTTGTATCCATGAGCAATTAATATTTCTCCATTTTTAGGTCTATTTTTAATTCTATAAGTGACATTTTATAGTTGAAATTACATTGTTCTTCTTTCTGTCTTTGTTGGTAGATTCCCAAAGATTTTATATATTCTGTAATTAATTTAAATATGATTTATCTCATTTCTTCCTCCTTGATTTTATTGGTAATATTACAGAACTGCTTTAAGTGGATGTTGTTATATCCTGCAACTTTGCTATATTGTTTCAATTAATTTTAGTTGATTTTCTAATAACTCTTATGATCTGTAAAAAATAGTTCCATTTTTACTATGATCATTCCCTTAATTTTTCTTATGTTATTGCTATAATGGTCATCTCAAACACTATAACAAATAATAGTGATGGCAATGCACATATTCAAGCTTTACCCCTTATGTTACTGAAAAAGTCTTTAATTGATCATGATTCTATATAATATTAGCTCTTGGCTTGAGAAAGGTATTAACTATCATATTAAGGACATGTCTACTTATTCTAATGTCTTCTAATTTTTTAAAACAGAAATATGGGTTGTATGTTATAAAAACTTTTTTTTCTGCATCTGCTGATATAGTCCATTAGTATTTATTAAGGGATTTGTTGTATGAGAAGTCCTATGTCAAGCACAGGTAATTCAAATGCATGTAGAAAGATGGTCCATGCCATCAAGAAGTTTACATTCTAATGGCGGGAGACAAAACATCAAAGAAAGTCAAAAGGAGGGAAAGTTGGACATGTTCAAGATCATGGAAGTCAAAGTGCTGCCTGACACACAAACGAGAAGGTGATGCGTTCTTCAGAGCTCACCATGTGCATTCTTATCAGTAAAGGCTATAGAAAGCTTTAGAAGGATTTCTTTGTTTCTTAGTCCATACACAATCCACATACTCTAGTGAGTATAAAATTTTGTTGATCTTGTTATTCATATGATTATTATGTTTATGGTTTCCTTAACATTCAGCCAAACCTGCATTCCTGATATAAATCCATGCTGGTCATAGTGTAAAATATTTTTTGATGTATGTCTATGATATATTTGCTAATTTTTTATTCTTTTTATAGTGTTCATTAAAGATATTGGTCAATAGTTTTCTCTTTGCTTTGTCTCTTACTAGTTTAAAATATCAAAGGCATATTTCATAATAGAAGGCTTTGGGGATCTTTTTTTCTAATTTTTGCAAACATTTTGTGCAATTTTGAAATTATTTGTTCTTGAATGTTTGATAGAATTTGCATGTAAATTCATCTGTTCCAGGTTATTTCTTTCCTTTGAATGCTCATTTATCTTTTGTTGAACTACTTTTTCTGAGATAAAATGAATTTTGTTGTTGTTCCTTGCTTAGTTCATTGATTCATTCTTTCTCTTTTGTTAGTGAAAACTTTTAAGGATATATAGTTTTCTTGTTGTACGTGCTTTAGGTATAGCCCTTAAGTTTTGACATGTCTCATTATTGTCATTTTCTTTCATGAAATTTTCATTTCTATAATTTTTTCACCCACTGCTTTCTTACAATTATGAAATTTATTCTCTCTTTTTAAAAATTTTTCAAAGGCATGTTACTGAACATCATTTTATTGAATTATGATTAGTATACGATGAACTTAGTATTTTTGCTTTTCTACATTTTTGGAAAGGTCTTCTGCCCCCATACATGGTCAATTTGTATAAAGTTACCATATACATCTTAGATATTTGTGAACACCTTTCAATTCCCATTTAGTAATTATATTATCTTAAAATAATAACAATAATAACCAGAGTGCTATCATCTCTGATTTTTCTGAAGTTCTTTTTAGGTCCTTCTTTCTTTCTTTCTCTTTTGATTAGATTCATTTATGTTTGAAAGGGATATATCAAGATTCCTCACTATTATAGTTTTGTTATCTACTTTTCTCCTTCCAATTCAATTAATGTATTCCTTAAGTATTTAGATATTTTGCTAATGTTCTTCAAATAATTCTTCTTGACATGTTTTCCATGTCTGATATCTATATCAGTCATTAATTTCTTTGTTTTGATTTAATTTTCAAGTATACTCTTCCTTTGGTATGGTTTTGTACCTCTTTTGCTAAACTGTTAATTCTTATTTCAAGACTTTTCTTCAAAATTATTTTTAAAAAGCTTATTTCATTTTTTTCCAGTAATTTTGTTTGAGCTTGTAGGTAAGCTATATTTTCCTTTCCTATATTTCCACGTTCATTTATAGGTGTTTTGGAGTTATTTTATTCTAGTCCTTAAGGTGTCTCTGGTATTGTAGTAATTTGTGATCACAGGGGTCTTGCTTTGTTTACTCATTCTTACATCTATACTTTCCAAACTGGGACTTTGTGTTAGAATCAGACTCTAGAAACTCCTAGACAGAATTTTAGGGTCTTTTATGAACTTAGTTTGTATTATATAGGATACTGTCACCATATTCTCTAAGTACTGAGTACTGTGTTCTTTAAAGATTACAGGGGTATCTTAGTCATAGAGCTGCAAACTTTTAGTGGACCTTAAGTGGTATTGCATGACTTGTGGTCTCTGATCAACGCTTTCTTGGATTTTTAGAAACCATATTGCATTTTGGGTCTATGGAACATGACTATAGACTTGTTTCTGAGTGAAGCTCTAGTACACAGTTGGTGGCCCGTCATCCAAATGGAATGTTCAGCATCTTTAGTGACAGAGCTTGAGGCTGATCCCTGATGCTACAGGCTATTGCTCCAGGCCAAATCCTAAATGATTTTCAGGTACCAAAGAGAGAAGCTGTCCTGCCTCTGGTCTGTGACTGCCTTAGGGACTGAATCTAAGATATTGATCTAGGGTTAGATTGAAATTGTGTTGACCCAATTCTCTTCCATAATTCCTTCCCTGGCTAATAATAGCAACAACAGCCTCTAGGCCAAATATGTGCTCTTAGCATGGATAAATGACCTAATGTAGAGGAAAAGGGAAAGGAAAAGTGGGACAGGAGGACATGGAGGACAGTGATGAGGAAAAGAAAGAGAAGGGGAAAGAGAAAGAGGAGAAAGAGGAAAAGGTTATGGAGGTGTAGGATGTGGGAGAAGGAAAAGGGAGAGACATAGGGAGGGAGAGGTGAAGAAGGAGGCATAGAAGGAAGAGGATGATAATTTGAAATTATCTGGCAAGGAAACTTCTAATTAAGCACTTTTTTGGACCAAATAAAATTGGCTGTGTCTGTGTTTTAATCACAGTTACTATGGTAATCAAATAAGCACCTTCAGGCAATAAGAACTTCATTGTCATTCAGATTACAATTTTCTGAGCAGCTTTCTGAGTACTATTTTATGTTGATGGTTAGATTATATTTCACTGCAAGTTAATAAAAGATTCAAAAGCCATTAATTTCCTAAGCATTTTTATTTGATGGTAATGAGTCCATGTTATAATGTAAGGAGCCAGGATCTTATCACCACCAAATCCTTTTGGGGCATCATTTTAATAGCTTCAGAACAACTCATAATTACATTCCTTAGCTGCAAAGTTTAGAACCATTAACCTTTGGGCAAGGACCATCTGAAATCAAATGTAATGAATCGACAACCAACCCAGTTATTTCAATTAGGTCTGAAAGGAGCCAGGGTATCAGTGGCCTCCTAGGCATGAGTTCCTGCCATAGCATCACTCCAATTCCTGGCTTCCTTCTGGTCAGCTTTTGGGTCTAATTTTGAAGTGAAATGCTTGAACTCTCTAATCAACATTTACAACACTCTACACAACTACTCCAGCAAACTCTGTTTCCATGGTAACTGCTGGAGACTTATTCACAAGTCCTCATGTCTCCCAGATAACCTACTTTAATTACAACACACATCCATTAAACTATTACTTTCCCAGATATCAAACTTAATTTTGCAAAAAACTAATTGGCAAACCTAATTATTTAATAGCATTTTAAATATGTATAATGTGTGTATGTAAACTATCACCAGCACCAATGCATTTTGACCCTTATACTTCCCAAAAAATGCTATTGAAAAATTATAATAAAGACAATCTCATATGTATTGTGTGCTTCTCTCCCCCTCTCTCTTTCCCCCCTCTCTCCCCCCATCCTTCTCTCTCTCTCCCTCTCCTTCTCCCTCTCCCTTTCCCTCAACTTAGAGGCCTGTAGTTCAAAACCCTGCAAAAGGAACTATGTGCATGAGTGATAATCAATATTTTACCCCTATAAACATGCCTTCAGGGGAGATATTGCAAACATTTCTACAATGATCAGGTGATTTGGGAAGTTCTTTAATGGAAGCATTTAACATTTTGCTCTATTTTCAGTTGCTCAATTTTAAAGACGAAATATTTTGTTGTGTCCAGTTAGATGTGAAAGGTCTTTGGTTCTGCTCTTTCTAGGATACAGGAGATTACTGATATTTATAAATATCTGTTATTCTTGATGCCATCTTCATGTACAAGAGTCATGAGAATAAGCCTGTGCTTACCATTGTCATCAATATGTGTTAATATGATTTCAAAGGTCACCTTATACCTCACCTACAAATCCTGACATGACAGAATGACTTTCACACTGGCAAATTATTACTTTCCCTTCCTTAAAAGGGCCATTTATAGGGGCAGAGCCAAGATGGTGGAGTAGAAAGACACACATAGCTAGCTCCAAACCCACAGCCCGTAAAATATCTGTGAAAAAGAACTCCCAACAAATTCTGGAGCAGCAGAAGCCACAGAACAACAGAGTGGATGAGATTTCTGTTCCAGAGAGACCTGAAAACCTGAGACAAAATGTCCATTGCACTGCGGACCTGGAGCAGAGCCCAGCCCTCGTTGGCCACAGGGCACCGAGAGGAGCGGATCCAAGCAGTCTTCAGGGACAGAATCTCCAGCAGCCGTGTGGGTCCCTCCACCCAAGGGCCCCAAAGGTTGGTGAGAGGGTCTTCTCAGCTTGCTGAGAGGGGAGTGGGGTGCCCCCTAACTCAGGCCCCCTCGGGAGGCAGCAGCTGAGGCAGGAGAAGACCAGGGCTCCCTAAGCAGGCAGGAGCCTGGATCCATTGTTGAAGGTCTCTGCATAAACCTCCTGAGGGAACTGAGGTGGCCCTGCCCCCACCTGAGCACCTACTTAATCTCACACTGAATAGCAGCCCTGCCCCCGCCCAAAGCCCTGAGGCTGGGAAGCAGCATTTGAATCTCAGACCCCAAGCACTGGCTGGGCAGATCTGGAGGCAAAGTAGGTCTGAAGAGAATATTCAGAAGTCAAGTCACTGGCTGGGAAAATGCCCAGAAAAGGGAAAAAAATAAGACTATAGGAGGTTTCTTTCTTGGTGAACAGGTATTTCCTCCCTTCCTTTCTGATGAGGAAGAACAATGATTACCATCAGGGAAAGTCACAGAAGTCAAGGCTTCTGTATCCCAGCCCACTCAATGAGCTCAGGCCATGGAAGAGCTCAAAAAGGATTTTGAAAATCAAGTTAGAGAGGTGGAGGAAAAACTGGGAAGAGAAATGAGAGACATGAAAGCAAAGCATGAAAAACAAATAAACACCCAGCTAAAGGAGACCCTAAAAAATGCTGAAGAAAATAACACCTTGAAAAATAGGCTAACTCAATTGGCAAAAGAGGTTCAAAAAGCCAATGAGGAGAAGAATGCTTTTAAAAGCAGAATTAGCCAAATGGAAAAGGAGGTTCAAAAGCTCACTGAAGAAAATAGTTCTTTCAAAATTAGAATGGAACAGATGGAGGCTAATGACTTTGTGAGAAACCAAGAAATCACAAAACAAAACCAAAAGAATGAAAAAATGGAAGATAATGTGAAATATCTCATTGGAAAAACAACTGACCTGGAAAATAGATCCAGGAGAGACAATTTAAAAATTAAGGGACTACCTGAAAGCCATGATCAAAAAAAGAGCCTAGACATCATCTTTCATGAAATTATCCAGGAAAACTGCCCTGAGATTCTAGAACCAGAGGGCAAAATAAGTATTCAAGGAATCCACAGATCACCACCTGAAAGAGATCCAACAAGAGAAACTCCTAGGAACATTGTGGCCAAATTCCAGAGTTCCCTGGTCAAGGAGAAAATATTGCAAGCAGCTAGAAAGAAACAATTCAAGTATTGTGGAAATACAATCAGGATAACACAAGATCTAGCAGCTTCTACATTAAAGCATCAAAGGGCATTGAATAGGATATTCCAGAAGTCAAAGGAACTAGGACTAAAACCAAGAATCACCTACCCAGCAAAACTGAGTATAATACTTCAAGGGAAAAATTGGTCTTTCAATGAAATAGAGGACTTTCAAGCATTCTTGATGAAAAGACCAGAAGTGAAAAGAAAATTTGACTTTCAAACACAAGAATGAAGAGAAGCATGAAAAGGTAAACAGCAAAGAGAAGTCATAAGGGACTTATAAAAGTTGAACTGTTTACATTCCTACATGGAATGACAATATTTGTAACTCTTGAAACTATTCAGTATCTTTGGGCATTGGGTGGGATTACACACACACACATGCACATGCACATGCACACACACATAGAGACAGAGTGCACAGAGGGAATTGAAGAGGATGGGATCATATCTTTAAAAAAAAATGAAATCAAGCAGTGAGAGAGAAATATATTGGGAGGAGAAAGAGAGAAATTGAATGGGGCAAATTACCTCTCATAAAAGAGGCAAGCAAAAGACTTATTAGTGGAGGGATAAAGGGGGAGGTGAGAGAAAAACATGAAGTTTACTCTCATCACATTCCACTAAAGGAAGGAATAAAATGCACACTCATTTTGGTATGAAAACCTATCTTACAATACAGGAAAGTGGGGGATAAGGGGATAAGCAGGGTGGGGGGATGATGGAAGGGAGGGCATGGGGAGGAGGGAGCAATTTGAGCTCAACACTCATAGGGAGGGACAGGATCAAAAGAGAGAATAGAAGGAATGGGGGTCAGGATAGGATGGAGGGAAATATAGTTAGTCTTATACAACACGACTATTATGGAAGTCATTTGCAAAACTACACAGATTTGGCCTACATTGAATTGCTTGCCTTCCAAAGGAAAGGGGTGGGGAGGGAGGGAGGAAGAGAAGTTGGAACTCAAAGTTTTAGGAACAACTTTCGAGTACTGTTCTTGCCACTAGGAAATAAGAAATACAGGTAAAGGGGTATAGAAAGTTATTTGGCCCTACAGGACAAAAGAGAAGATGGAGACAAGGACAGAGAGGGATGATAGAAGAGAGAGCAGATTGGTGATAGTGGCAATTAGAATGCTCAGTGTTCGGGGATGGCTGGAGCGGACAAAAGGGGAGAAAATTTGGAACCCAAAACTTTGTGAAAATGAATATTAAAAGTTAAATAAATGAAAAAAAATGTGTTAATATACATTACTGAAATTAGGAAAAAAGGTGTCAAGATAATACATAAGGCCGTGAATACTGATTTTATTCACTTTTTTGAGGAAAGAAGGTTGAATAGGTCTGTAGTTTCATTGGTATAGGGAATTCCTGGTGCAGAAACTAACTTACTCTAATAATTCAGATGTATAACTATTTTAAAAATCATGTTCTCAGAGAAATTCCTTAGGCCCTGAAAGATAAAGTGACTTGTCTAGGGTTTTGTGACCATTAAATATGTCAGATGTGGGACTTGAACCCACATCTTCTTGATTCTATGACAGGATATTTATTCATTATTGCATGCTGCCTGCCACTAATATCTTGAATGCTGAATGACTTCTGAATGTACATTTTTTTCCTGTAGATTTATCTTATGTAGATTGTCAGTGCAAGAATAGCTCATTATAAAGAAGACTGGATTTGGATTTGGAGGACCTAAGTTCAAATTCTAGTTTTACCACATGCTTAATATTCTTTGGTAAACCACTTAGCTTCTCTCCATATGTTTACTCATCTGTGAAATAAGGGGCTCCACTCAATGACACCTTTCGTCTCCCTCTCAAAGGAGTCATAATACCCCTACATGGCAGTCGTTAAGCATCCTCCCCAATCAAATCAAGTCATAAATATAATGCTTTGATTGAGGGAAGCATTAAGTTATCAAAAGCCCCCAGACCACAGTTAGAGTCCTTGAACTATGCACCCCAGTCCCATAGTTTGCACTGGAAGAAAAACATACATTGATTGATGATGAATTTTAGTAATTTATTTGAAGATTGCCTATCAGGACATTACAGTGAGTTGATTGATAGCTTGAAGAACAGCATGCCTCTCAACTCTGAAAGAAAAAATGTTTTCTGAAGCTTACAGCACAGTGTAGAGGTAAGCTATTATTACTGTTATCAGGACCCAAAACATATGGTTAACACAGAGACTTGTAAATTAGAACTCTGGGTGATATAATATGCCTTTCCATTTGTCATTTTACATGCTCCAAGAGAGTCTTTCATCACATTTAATTCTTGTGTGTAGCTGAGAGTTAATTTGATGAATTATTATCATTACTGGGGCTTCCCTTCCTCCAAAAAATCAATATTCAGGTAGAAAGTGTCTGTAAATTGAGTGTGTGTTGATTAATGTTTCATGATTCTTCATTTTCTGTTTACATCATTTATAGCAGTGGCACTCAACCTTTAACAACCAGAGAGCCACTTAGTCATCAAACAAAGCTGTAGAAAGCTACAAAATAATCATATCTTAGTTTTGCTCCAATGAAGTGAGAAGACACTAGATAATAGAATCACAGGATCTCAAAACTCACAGGAATTTCAGAAATCCTCATATCTTAGGTCTTGCCTCAGGTATCTTTCCTGATAATAAGCACTACCATGTATATCATACTTCAAAGTTTCAAGTACTATATATGTATGGACTCATTTGGGGTATTTAATTCAATAAACATTTATTAAGCACCTACTATGAGCCAGGCACTGTCCTAGGGACGGGGAATGCAGAAAGAAAGAAAGGAAGGAAGGAAGGAAGGAAGGAAGGAAGGAAGGAAGGAAGGAAGGAAGGAAGGAAGGAAGGAAGGAAGGAAGGAAGGAAGGAATACATTCCCTGAATTAAAGGAGCTTACAAACTAATGATTATAAAACACTTTCAGATTTTAAGTTGACATATAAATGTCAGTTATTATTGTTCTATTTTGACAATTTCATTATGCATACACACATACACACACACACACACACACACACACACACACACACACATACACACACACACACCCCTCACTCCCATCTCAGCTCATTGTCCAGAATGCTGTACCTTCTCACTAGCAGGCTTAATGTTGTGAGATTTCCCTGCTTTCCCCTTCTACCTTCCATTGATATTTTGTCTTTCTCCTAGTAGCATAGCATAGTACCTGGCGTATAGCAAGTGCTTAATAAATGCTTATTCATCTATCTATCATCCACTTATCATCTATCATATATCTCTATCATCTATCTTCTATCTGCTTATCATTTAACTTTTCTTATCATCAATCTTCTATCTATGATTTATTCATTTGTCATTCTATCTATTGTCCAGGCTCTTTTTTTCATCATGGTTTTCTGGTAGACCAGTAATCCTTAGATTTTCTCTCCTGGATCTATTTTCCAGGTCAATTGTTTTTCCAATTAGATATTTTACATTTTCTTCCATTTTTTTGTTCTTTATATTCTGTTTGACTGATTCTTGATATCTCTTGATTCATTAGCTTCTACTTGCCCAATTCTATTTTTTATCAAATTGTTTTCTTCAGTTAACTTTTGCATCTCCTTTTCCATCTGTCCAATTGTTCCTTTGAAGGAGTTATTTTCACCACTTAGGTTTTGTACTTCCTTTTCCATTTGTACAATTTTCCTTTTTAAGGAGCTGTTCTCTTCAGTGAATTGTTTTTCATATTTTTAAATTCATTGGCCAGTTTTTCTTCTATTTCTCTAATTTGGGTTTTAAAATCCTTTCTGAGCTCTTCCAAGAAGGCTCTTTGTGCTTCAAATCAGTTAATTTTCCCTTCTGAAGTTTCAGATGGGAGTACAGTCTCAATGCTGACCTCTTGGTATTTGTATTTTGGTCCTTGTCCCCCTTTTCTTTTCTGCTTTGCTTCTTACTCATGAAAATTATCCTTTTCCTGACTTTTAAAGTAGATCTCTGCATCTGTGACACAGGGAACTCTGTCCCACAAGTTCTTGTTCCTAACACTTGAGGCTTTGTGTGTTGTGGCCTCTGGTTCTTTCAGCTAGAAACTAAAATGCTGCAGCTTACCTGGTGCTGAGCTGGCTGGTGTTTGAAAGCAAAGGTCAGCTGATGTCTTTTTTGAGTTTCCCCAAAGTTACCCTGCAGCTACCTGTGTTAAGTGTGGGGGAGGGGTAGTCTAGACACAGCTCCTCTGCTGATCTAGAGCATAGCAAGATCAGCTGTCTGCGCCAGTGTCTTCCCAATTCCACTGGGGTGCTGAGGCATGCCTGGGGTCTTGGTGTTGGCAGTCGCTGGCTTCATCCCCTTGGGGTTCAGGACCTTTTCCCAGTTTCTGGAAGTGGGGCTTTCTGGGACATCTCTGAACCTACATTGATTGCCTTTGGCCACAGCCAGAGGAACCCTCCTTAGCGATCTTTCTAGGCTCCTGGGCTGAGAGTCTGTTTACCCCTTCTGCTGCTCCCATTATTCCAGGGTTTTTCCCAGGGAGAAATTCTCTGGTCTTGTCAAGGTCAACAAGGGGAGGGAGATAGCAATTATCAATCACTCCACCATCTTGGCTCCCAGAACTGGAAATTTCAGAATCCAGTCTTTCTATGTATTGATCCATTTATCTATTGTGAATTTTTGGCCCCATCTCCCTCTTGAAATGACTTCATACAACTTTGCATATACTATGTACTAACTTATCTGTGTCCTAGTTATATCCCCCCATTAGAATTTAATTCATTGAGGGCATGAACTATTGCATTTTTGTCTTAATATTCCAGTTTTTTAATAATATTTATTTTTCTCTAATTACATGTTTTAAAAAATGCCTTTTTAAAAGTTAATATTTAATGACGTCTAAATTCTCTCCCTCCCTCTCTCTCTTACATGGTATATCAGTAAGCACCCTAACATACACGGGGTGGGGTCTGCTATCACAGGTTCTTTGATCTGCTTTTCTTAAAGAAAAGTCAACTTTTGAGGGGTTAACAATCTCCTTTAATCAAGTATTATGTATATATATAAAATATATAGTTATATATATGTATATACATGTAAATATATACATATACATTATATATGTATATATATGTAAATCTCCTTTAATCAAATAGTATGTATTATATATGTATATACATGTAAATATATGTATATACATTATATATGTATATATGTGTGTGTATATATTTGTATATATGAAAGAAAAGTAAAACCAGCATGTTCTGTGTTCGTACAATATCAGTTCTTTCTCAACCACAGTTAAAAGGAAAGCAAAAAACTGGGATGGGGAAATATGCAACAATTATCTCTAATAAAGGTCTCATTCCTCAACTATATAGGGAACTGATTCAAATTTATAAAAATATAAGTCATTTCCCAATTGATGAATGGTCAAAGTATATAAACAGGCAGTTTTCAAACAATGAAATCAAAGCTATCTATATTCAAGTGAAAAAAATGCTCTAAATCAGTATTTATTAGAAAAATGCAAATTAAAACAACTCTAAGGTATCACCTCACACTTAGCAGATTGGCAAATATGACAAAAAAAAGGAAAATGACAAATGTTGGAGGTGATGTGGGAAAATTAGACTATCTCTGGTTCTTAGAGTAGTGCCTTTCCCACAGTAAGCACCAAATAAAGTTTTTGAAATATACACATACGTATGTGTATATATAGTAGATGGATAAATAGAAGATAGTTACATACATGCATAGATAGGTACCTAGCTAGATATATAGACAGAAAGATAGATAGATGATACAGGGATTCAGAGATAGATTTATGTTTTTGAGTTGCTAGAAAACCCTGCCTTGACAATGTGGCATGAATAACACAATTAAAGCTTCTTCTAAGTGACCCTACATATTATGAAACTTTTCATCGCTATGTAAGAACTATTCCTGTTAAGTGAGCTAAGAAAAATCATAGAATTACAGCGTGAGGGTCCCTAACCATTCCCATGTCCATTTTCCTAATTTCACTATATTGAATAATGACTTCTATTTCATTTTTAGTAAAAAAAACTTTTTCCATTGAATTCACATCATATTATTCATTCTCTAAAAATAACTAGTGATATCGTCAGGAATAACAACAGTGGTTTATGTTGATTATGGAGGTTGAAAATGCTATGCTTTGTTAACAAAAGAACTATTATACTAGAAGTCAACAGATGCACTTAAAATAAAAGCAAAGCCAAGGAATTAGTGTAATTACAGAAGTCACTGAGATAATAACTGAAGACTGTAAACAGCCCAGTACAGAGTTGATCAAAGAAAGCTGGAAGAGTAAAATAAAAAATATTTCTTTGGTGGCTATATCAGAGGTCCACATACATCTTTCATACTAATACATTCAGTTCTTGGTAGAAAAAGAACTTTACAGGGTCAGAGGTGGACAGGATATCAGTTGTCATATAGTCTAACCTTCAATCAAATTATGAAATATAGTTTATATTTATATATCTCTAGTCAGTGACAACCTCACAGGGAATTGTAGATTCTCAAAGACAGGAAGGACAACAGAGATCATCAACATAATTCATAACTGAAATGGAAGTACCCCTACAATAGGCCCAATAAGTGATCATCCAACTTTTTCTTGATAATCTCTCATGAGGTGAAACCCACTGGTTCTCTCTTCAGGCAATGCACTTTTGGGTAGCCATAGTATGCAGTTTTTATCAACATCAAGCCTACATTTGCCTCTAAGAAATTTCCACTCATTGCTCCAAATTTTGGCCTCTTTAGATGAGTAGAGTGAATCTATCCCTCTTCCACAGGATAGTCCCTCAAAACAATTTCCAATACAGCTCTCATTTCTGTGCTATGGCTCCTCTTAGTGAACCTCATTATTTTCAGTTTCTTAAACTGATTTTCATGTGGTATTATCTCACGTGTTTCACCATTCTGGTTACCCCTCCTCTGGATGATTTCTAGTTTATTGACATCCATTCTAAATTGCGATGATGCCCTAAATTTGACACAATACTCCAGAAATGATATGATCAAAGTAGAGTCCAGTGAAACACTCTGGTCCTAAAGACTATTTCATTCTTAACAGAGCCTAATATTTCTTTAGCTTCTTTGGTTGCTGTATCATACTGTTGACTCTTATTGACTTTGAAGTCCACTAAAACTTCAACATCCTTTTTTAAACTATTACGTTACTGTGATTTCTACATCTTTAATATCCTGTGAAGCTGATCTTTTTTAAGCCAAGAGTAAGATATTACATCTACCCTTATTTAATTTTATCTCATTATACTTGGCTCTAATCTGCCAAGATCTATTTACATACTGATTCTCTCGTCCAGTGTATTAGCTTTAGCTCCACCTCCTAGCTTTGTGTCATTTGCAAATTGGATCTGAACAGAACTCATTCCATTTTTTTTAATAGTTTCTATTTAAAAGAGGCATTTTGTTTTACTGATTTGAAGCATATCTTCCTATAACTTCTTGCCATATAGAATATTTATGTCCTTTTGGGCCAAGGAGAATAAAATCCTTCTTCCATACACTAGGTTTTCAAATATTCTCTAATGACTATCACCACTACCCTCCCACTCCCAACATTTTCTTCCCCAGTGTAAATATGCTTGATACCTTCAACAGCTAGATTTATATAGAACAACTTCAGTTTCTCTTACCATCTAAGTTTTCCCCTTTGGACAAGCTTTTAAAAAATGTACCTCCTAAAATGTGGCACCTAGAACTGGACATGGTATTCCAGTTATGGTCACAACCGAAGTACATCAGGGATACCTACTCCAAATCTCAGCACCTGGACAAAGCCCCACAGACCATGCTATGAGTCATCACATAGGAAGGATAGGCCTACTTGGACATATTAATATACACTACTAGTACACTTTATAGAATGAGGTATCTGCCTGACCTCTAATGGCTCTGTATATGTGTGTGTGTACAATGTGTGTGTCTCAGCACATATACACATACACACACACACACACACATACCTGCCCAAGTCAATTTTTCCTTGGATGATATTGCTTTCTATAAACTGTCCAAAGCCATATCTAGCAATTATTTTACAATTACAAAAAGAGATGGTGGCCTCAAGGCAACACAGAAGGTATCCCAACCACAGCTGTCACTGTGTCCGATCCATACCAGAAGATCATCATGACAGTGGAATCCTTGGGCTGGACACATGGGAGAGGTTGTACTGTGAAGCCATGTAAAACTGGGGAAAATAAGGATGTGAGATTCAAGGAAAATGTGGTAGCAGAGCAAAAGAAACCCCAAACCTACTATGTGCCAGGAATTATGCAAAGTGCTTTATAAAAATTACCTTGACTGATTCATACAACAACCTTAAAAAGTAAATGTTGTTGTTATGCTGTTTTTAAAATGGAAGAACCTGAGACAAATGGAAGTTAAATGATTTGCACACAGGGAAATCTCAGTCAGTGTTGAACTCAGTCAGATTTGAACTCATCTTCCTAACTCCAGGTTCAGCATTCTATGTACCATGCCACCTAGTTACTTTCCATGCCAATGGAGAGGAGCCCTGACAAGGCCTTGTTTGGCCTTCATTCTCTATAGCTCCAGTATTGACTTTGAATCTATTTTCTGTGTCCTTTAGAGATCTCAGTAAAATGACAAATATTTTTGTTCCCCTATATCTGTTGCCTAAGGATAACTCTTCACTCTAATGATTGGAAAGAAGTCTTCCTCAAAGGGACATGACTGGGGGGAGGGGAGATTGTGTCTTTTCCCTCTCTTAGATAGCCCTATATAATTCCAAGTTTTCAACTGACTCACATACAGCTCCTCTCTTCCCCACACTCTTTTTCCGGATAGTCTATATATTAGAATGATGGGGCAAGTACATCTAATCCGAGTGCTGTTACAAATCACTGTTTCCCAGGATCATAAATCCAGAGATGGAGAGAACTCCAGCCTATTTAACAGAGAAGAAAACTGAAGGACAAAAAGGTTAAGCAACTTGCCCAAGGTCATGCAAGCAGTAAAAATCAGAGTCGTGATTCAAACCCAAGTCCCCTGACACAAGAGATAATGCTCTTTCTGTTTTAGTTTTCATAGAAACATCTGAGGAAGACACATTTGCATGGCTTTTTCTGCAGAGTCAAGAAGGGCTTGGGCAGCCTCTATAAATGAAGTTTTACCTGTGACGTATCAGGGTTTTCTTCTCAGACACTGTGTTTGGGTCCATCTAACCTCAATTCCACTGTCTTTGACTGCTTTGCTTCTCAATCCTGTTCCCTATGGAGCTGAGCTCAGTTTGATGAACTGCCTGTAGAGTCCTCAATTACTAACCACTAGAAAGCAATAAGTCGGTAACATCCTCTGAGTATTTCTGCAGGTAGCTCCCTCTCCCCTCCCCCACCAAACCTACCTGTGCACATATGCCTTTGCACACACACTTTGTCAAAATCCTGTATTCATGAGTCATTCAATAATAAAGAATCAAATGTTAATATGCTGTCACATTTGCTGATTGTTCCATTAACGTAAAATCAATTTTAGTACATGATTAAAATTATCTTCAAACTACAGTCACAATGATTAATGAGTTGCCAGCTCAGAGTGTTCCATGCAGGTAGAAATGAGGCTGTCAAGTTGGAGATGTACAATCTTTCTAGAACACATATCTGGGGCATGAGAGAGAATGACAATACATATGAAGTCTGTTGACCATTCCTGGTGCCTCAGGTGGGAATTAATGATACTGTCAGAATAAATAAAGATAGAATTTTTGAAACAATGAAAACCAGGGCAGGATACTTAAGAACTTGGGAGGAGGGGTAATAACTCATATTGTTTTCTCTTGTTCCAATTAAAAGTTAAAGCCCTGGAAAAGAATGGAGAAAATGGAAAATGAATAACAGACTATGTCTGTGGTTGACCATGGAACAACCATCTCTTATAGCCCCACAAAAGAAGATTCATACTAGATACTATTTGCTGTCTTTTTTTGTTTGTTTCTTCTTTCTCTTGGTTTCTCCCTTTATTTTTAATTCTTCTTTACAATATGATTAATAATATGAAAATAAGTTTAATATGATATGGGCTCTACATTTACTTTCATATTAAACATATTTTCACCTTAGTCATAATTAGTATATGTAAGAGCTAGAAATTTAATCTGTGTCTTCATGACTCCAAGACTTCCTCCATAGCTTTCATGTCAATGCTACCTTTCATATGTATTACAAGTACACAGTAATATCAAGTGGTAGTTATAGGTTGCTGAAGGATTGGAAAAGGCTTCAAGTGAGAGTTGGTGCTTTGAAAGAAACTAGCAATTCCAGAAGATGATGGTAAAGAGGGTCTATATTATATAAAAAGAGAGTAGCCTGTGGAGAGGCAAAGAGATAGAATATACAATGTGTGTGTGTGTGTGTGTGTGTGTGTGTGAGAGAGAGAGAGAGAGAGAGAGAGAGAGAGAGAGAGAGAGAGAGAGAGAGAGAGAGAGAGAGAGAGAGAGGGAGGGAGGGAGGAAGAGACAGAGACAAAGACAGAGAGACAGAGACAGACAGACAGACAGACAGAGACAGAGAGCAAAAAGACCTGTTTGGCTGATCATAGAGTGCCTGAGGAGAAGGAATATGGGATAACAATGGTAAAATTGGCTAGAAACAGATTATGAAGAACTTTAATGCCCAAATCAGAAATTTGCATTTGATTCTGAAGGCAACTGCTGCTTAATGAGCAAGGGAATGCCATGATGAAATCTGTGCTTTAAAAAAATGATTTTTTTTTCAACCTTCACCTTTATAATATAGATTTTGAGCTCCAAGTTTTCTCCTTCCCTCTCCTCCTCCCACCAAGATGGCATGCAATCTGATACAGGCTATCCATGTATAATCATATTAAAAATATCTACACATTAGTCATGTTATGAAAGAAGAATAACAAAAGGAGAAAACCATAAGAGAAAAGAAGAGAGAAAATTGTTAGATGTGCATTCAGATTCTGTGATTCCTTCTCTCGATATGGATAGCATTTTTCATCATGAGAATCTTTGAATTATCTTAGATCATCGTATTGCTGAAAAGAGCTAAGTCTATCAAAGTTGGTCATCACACAATGTTGCTGTTACTGTGCACAATGTTCTCCTGGTTCTGTCATTTCACTCAGCATCAGTTCATGAAAGTCCAAGTTTTTCTGAGATCTGCCTGCTCATCATTTCTATTAGCACACTAATATTCCATGACATCCATATACCACAATTTGTTCAGTCATTCCTCAATTAATGGGCATCCCTCTGATTTCCAGTGTTTTGCAGTCATAAAGAGCTACTATAAATAGTTTTGTTCATGTGGGTCCTTTTTCCTTTTTTATGATCTCTTTGGGATACAGCCCTAGTAGTGAGATTATCAGATCAAAGGGTATGCACAGCTTTATAATCCTTTGGGCATAGTTCCAAATTACTCTTCAGAATTTCTAGATCAGTTCACAACTGCACCAACAACGTATTAGTGTTCCAATTTTCCCACATCTTCTCCAACATTTATCATTTTCTTTTTTTCATCATATTAGCCAATCTGAAAGGTGTGAGATGATACTTCAGAGTTGTTTTGATTTGCATTTCTCTAATCAATAGTGATATAGAGCATTTTTTCATTTGACTATAGATAACTTTCATTTCTTCCTCTGAAAATTACCTGTTCATATCCTTTGACCATTTTTCACCTGGAGAATGGACTGTATTCTTACAAACCTGACTCAGTTCTCTATGTATTTTAGAAGTGAGGCCTTTATTAGTGATACTGGCTATAAAAATTCTCTCCCAGCTTTCTGCTTCCCTTCTAATTTTGGTAGTATTGGCTTTGTGCAAAACCTTTTTTAATTTAATGTAATCAAAATGATCCATTTTTCATTTCATAATGTTCTCTATCTCTTGTTTGGTCTTAAATTCTTCCCTTCTCCATAGATCTAACAGGTAAACTATTCCTTGCTCCCCTAGTTTGTTTATAGTATCAGCCTTTATGTCTAACTCATACGACCATTCAGATCTTGTCATATGGTATAAGATGCTGGTCTATGCCTAGTTTCTGCCACGCTATTTTCCAGTTTTCCCAGGATGTTTTGTCAAATAATGAGTTCTTATCCTGGAAACTAGAGTCTTCTAGTTTGTCAAACAGTAGATCACCATAGTCATTGACTATTGTGTCTTGCATACTTAATTTATTCCACTGATTCACCACTCTATTTCTTAGCCAGTACCATTTAGTTTTTATGATTGCTGCTTTATAAAAGTTTGAAATATCACATGGGTAGGCCTCCTTCCCTTACACTTCTTTTCATTAATTCCCTTGATATTCTGGACCTTTTGTTCTTCCAGATAAAATTTCTTATCATTTTTTCTAGCTCTGTAAAATAATTTTCTGGTGTTTGATTGGTATGGCACTGAGTAAGTAAATTAATTTAGGTAGAATTGTCATTTTTACAATATTAGCTTAGCCTACCAATGATCAACTGATATTTTCCAATTATTTAGATCTAACTTTTATTTGTGTGAAAAGTATTTTATACTAGTGGAACTACAAGTATACTGGAACTTTACAAAGCCTTCTGGAAGGGATCTGTAACCACTACAATGATATTTAATAGACATAAATGGAAATATCCACACTTACATTTTTTTGAAGTCAACTGCCCAATTATACAAAATGGTAACTGTGAGGAAAAAAAGAATTACACATGAGAAAGATTTCAGAGCTTTACAAAACTGAAATTTCAAAATGAGTTAATCCTGAGACAATACATCTCACAATGTATAAGGCATTTAACAGCATTACTTCCAAATATTTTAGAGATGATAGTTTCAATGCATGCTTCCCTGACTTCTGAAATCAATCAACATAATTGTTAGAAGTTTATTCCAATTAATCATTGAATACCTCTTAATGAATGTCTGAGAGATAGGTCTATAAGATTCTTCTAATAGTTTTTTTTTTTTTAATTTCAGTTTCATAGATTTTGTTTATTTTTCATGACATGGGCTTCCCAACGCACAACCCTGCACCTCATCCTCAACACACACACACACACACACACACACACACACACACACACACACACGCACACCCTTTGTTAGAAAGAAAAACAGTTAAGTGCAACAAGTCAAACACAATCACATGGACTGGGATATACGATATTAGGAACTACTTCTTCAATTCTCTAGCAAAAAGAAAGTATTGTGTTTTATCATATGTTCTCTGAAAACAACATTGATTGGTGTTTTTAATCAGAGTCCAGCTGCTTTTTAGTAGTCCTTTATAATAATGAAGTCCTTCTGCATATTGTTCTTTTACCAGTGTTAATAACTGTTATTTCTTTTCTTCCAGTCATGTTATCTACAAGTTTTGATTCCCACAGTGAAAAGGAAGTAAACTCTTTCACAAGCACATTATCTTTTTCTCATAAATCATCCTTTTCCCCCAGGATTTTGAATGTACTTTTTAAGCCCAGATGATTTAAATGTCTCCAAAGTGTGATCAACTTTATTTTGACACCAAGATGATTTAAAATGTCTCCCAAAGGTAATCAACTTAATCTTTATTCACTAATAAGAACAGACTCAATCCATCTTAAATCATTAATTTAATAGGTCAAGAAAATTTCTATTTATATAATAGATAAATATTTTTAGTCACTTAAAGTTGGCTAATTTTTGAAATTGACAAGTCTCAAGAAAAATTCTGTTTCTAGTGGTATGTAGTCTTCTTAGAACAGTCAATTTGAATGGATTTTCACTTTGTGACAGCAGTGCTCATGTGTGTGTGTGCACGTACATGCATGTGCATGCTTGCTTCTACAGAAAGTAGAATGACTCAGAAAATCTGACCTTGAGTAGAGGAATTTGATATGAGTGAATAAATTCTCTGTCATAGGAGGAATGAATTTTATATCATATAGGCATAATGCTTTACTCTTTTTGTTGTATTTTTAATTCTGTTGCTTTTTTAAATATTACTACAAAGAGAAAAGCCAAAGAAAATCATACCTCTTAAAGAGCACACTTCAGTGATTGTTAGAGATATTGCAGAAACTTTTGGTGTAGTTTCAAAAACCATTCAAACCTTCAATGAAATTAGATAAGTCTTCTGTTAGCATAAAAGAAAGTGAGGTTGAAAAATGAAAACCACGTCAAGAATGAGAAAAAAACTATTATTCTCAATCATCCTAAATAAAATTCAAAAAAGAAGCAAAGGCCTCCAAAGAAATCTGGCAGTTGGAAAGGTTATTATTAAGACTTTTATAGTAGATCACTGAATTCTTGATGTTAGAAAAACAGAGAGAGAAGAAAATGTGCTTTACATGGGGAAGATTGTGCAAAAACTAGAGTAGTTAGGATTGGAAAAAGGAAATTTGAAATGAAAATTGTCTCTGAAATTTGAAAAAACTTCCCTTTTTCATTTAAAGCCATATACCAAAACCAGATCTGAAGAATTCCAGCAAAGCTTATATGAAATACACATCTTAATCAGACTCTAAAGCATCCTTCAAAAATTGATTTTAGAACTTAAACATCCTCAAATTTTAAAACTGAAACAAAATTTGATATAAAAACAGGCTATCTTTTACCTTTTTTTGTATTCCCAGTGTTTATCATTGGGTTTACCAATGGGTTGGTCATTGTCAAAGAGGACCAAATTGACATGTCCAGATCAAGGTACAGAGTGTCAGACTTTGACTGCTCAGACCAATAAAAACTCAGAAGACCCAATCATACGTCAGACACAAGCAGTTCATGTGAACATCTGGAGTAGAGATACAACTAAATTTGGTCATCTAACATTTTTTTTGAGCTACTGCAATTCTGTTTTATTCAGAGTACAGTATCTTCTTTTGATGTAGATACACCATGATGGGAAGTCCTGTGCCAGTGTCTCCCAGGTCTCCTAATCAAATCCAAAGCTCTTCATAGAGATTTTGAGTGTCCTTGTATTGCTCCTTCTGATTCCAGTGTGAGTTCTTGCCTTATGTGAGTTTTCCATAAAAGAGTCTATAGGAGCCATATGTACAAAAATATTTATAGCTGCTCTTATCTTGGTGGCCAAGAACTGGAAATTGAGGGGATGCCCTTCAATTAGGGAATGACTGAACAAGTGGGGGCATATGAATGTAATGGAATACTATTGTGCTATAAGAAATGATGAACAGGTGAACTTCAGAAAATCCTGGAAAGACTTATATGGACTGATGCTGAGTGAAAAGAGCACATTGTTCATAGAAATAGCCACAGTGTACAATGACTAATTTGATAGACTTAGCCCTTCTCAGAAATGCAAGGACCTAAAACAATTCCAAAGAACTCATGGTGGTAAATACCATGCACATCCAGAGGAAGAACTATGGAGTTGGAATGCAGAGCAAAGAAGACTATTTTCTTCTTTTGTTTTGTTTTTGCTTTGCTACATTCTCTCCCATTTGTTATCATTCTTTTCTATGCAACATGACTAACACAAAAATGTGTTTAATAGGAATGTATGTATAGAGCCATATCATATTGCATGCCATCTTTGGGAAGGGGAGATGGGGGAGAACATTTAAAACTTATGGAAGTGAATGTTGAAAACTAAAATAAATAAATTTTTAAATTCTTTTAAACAAATATGTGTTTGCCATTCTAACAATGTGGCCAGGCCATCAGCACTTAATAAATGCTTGTTAGCTGACTAAAAAGTCATAAAATACAACTAAAGCTGCACCTATAAAAATGAACTGTTCATAAAACAGACAATGGGGGGGGCACAGTTCTTAAGAAGAGTACACAAAGACAGAGAAAGGGGTGGGGAAATAGGATGTTAGATGAACTTCATTCATATGAGATTTTGGTACCGAATTGATCAACTTTGAAACTCTGAAGAACTCTAATAAACACAATGATCCACCATGATTCCAAAGTATCAATGCTATTGACCTCCTAATGAGGAAGAAGAAAAGGAGGTAGAGAAAAAAGAAGAGAAAGAGTTCAAGACAGATGAAGCTAGCTCTTTAACTCTGTGAATCACTGAAGGAGAAGAAGTATTTATGAAAGAAAAAGTGAATATTATGGGTAGGTTTTCATTTCTTTTTTCATTTCAAAGCTTTAAACAAGAGATTTCCTTACTTTTAAATTGTAGTAAAAAATTGAAATGTTGACTCTGAGTAGCAATTAATCTCTCTCTTTTCTCTCTGTTTTTCTCTTTCTCCCTCCTTCCACTACTTTCTTATCTATACCTGTAGAGAGCCTCAGCCTCTATGTCCACTTCTCTTTCTTTGTCTCTGTCTCTCTATGTCTCTTTGTGTTTCTTCATGTCTCTCTTTCTCTCTCTCTCTCTCTCTCTCTCTCACTCTCTCTCTCTCTCTCTCTCTCTCTCTCTCTCTCCCTCCTTCCCTCCCTCCCTCCCTCCTTCCTTCCTTCTCCCTCTCTCCTCTTCTCCTCTGTGGCAAGAATAAAAATTTTTTTAATATATACAATAAGCCTGAATTTCCCATTTCTGAGAAATCCTTACAAAGTAGGAAATGCACAGTCCCAAAATATTGGTAAAATGTTTCTGTTTTTAAAACACTGTTAAAACTACCAAAGCATTCTTTGCAAGTCTAGGCATAGTTCGTACTAGACCAGGAATTATCTTTAATTGTCAATTCAGCAGCCCAAGGCTATAATTCAATCTACTTTTGATTCACTCCAACAGCAGATTTAATTAGCTAGTCCAATTGGAGATGGCCCTCATGGAGATTTGGTTTTCCTGAAGAGAGAAAGACTGCTTTGCCAAGACTTGGATGAAGTTTTGTTCCATAGATTCCCATGCCAAGAGAACTTGCCAGGTCAGCCAACAAATACTGTATTTACTGACTGCCCACATGGTGTGGAATTTTGTATTAGCTGCCAGAGCTCCCTCAAAACATGGCACTTTACATTTCTTTTGCACCTTGGCTTCAGTGAGTTCTGTACTGTCAAAAAAAAGTGTTTCCTATCCCATTTTGGATTTTTCCTTTACTAATGTTTAATTGATGCATTTTGTCTTTTATTCTATAACCACTTTCTAAGAACCCATCCCCCTTCCCTTTCATTTATAGAAAACAAAACAAAACAATAGTCAAGCAACCACAACTGATAGAATAAATACTACTGTGCTCTTGTAGGCCACAAGTTCTCTTGATAGTAGCAGGAATGAACTTTGTTTCAACATCAATCTGCTAAAACCAACACTGATATATACATATAAGTGAGTGTGTGTATATATTTACATATACAGATACACATATACATGTATATACATATGTGTGTATATATTGTTTTGTTTGTTTTTTTAAAAAATGTTTTGCTTTATTTTAGTTTTTTCTCATTCTTTAACATACATTTTTTCTAATTTTGAGTTCCAAATGTTCTTCCTCCCTCCAGCTCTCTTTCAGTCCATTAAGAAGACAAGCAACATGATACCAATTATACATGTGAAGTCATGCAAATATGTTTCTATATTAACCATGTTGCAAAAAATAAAGAAAAAGACACTAATGTAAAAAACAATACGCTTCAACTTGTACTCAGAGTTCATCAGTTCTCTCTCTGGAGGTGGATATTTGCTTATCTTTTAAAAATAACTCTTTTCAGACTTCCAGGAGACAAGATAGCAGAGTAAGTAGTAAATTGCCATAACTCTACCATATTCATCTCCAAACAACTGTAAAATAGCTCCCCAGAACAGAACCTGGAACTTCAGAACCAGCAAAAACATAGGGTGGAACAATCTTTTAGCTCAAGATAATTTGAAGACCAGCAAGAAACATCTGTCTACCCCAGAGAAAAGAAGAATTCAGTACAGGACATGGAAGCATCCCAGTAGACCAGCAGCAATCCCCACCTCAGTAAACCAATGGGAGATCCCGAGCTCCAGTGCGGCAAATATGGAGTGGGCAAATATCAACATCAGGACTCCCTACACGCTGCAGGATAGCCAGGGGAACAGGCAATCTCTGGTTCTGAGAACCACCACATGCTTCAATATAGCCCTAGAAAAGCAGGCAGCCTCCAGTAGCCAGACAAATAAATTCAAAAGAATGAAAAAAATAGAAGAAAATAAATGTGTCATTGGAAAAAATAGCTAACCTGGAAAATCAATTCAAGAAAGACAATTTCAGAATCACTGATCTACCTGAAAGCCATAGTTAAAAGGAGGATCTGGATGGCATCTTTCAAGTAATCATCAAGGAAAACTTTCTTAAAATCCTAGAACCAGAGGACAAAACAGGCACCAATCCACCAATCAGAAGGGAGATCCCAAAATAAAAGCTCCAAAGAATATTATCGTCAAATTACAGAACTATCAGGTAAAGGAAAAGTACTGCAAGTGGTCAGAAAGAAACAATTAAAATACCAGGATCTCACAAGACTTGGCAACTATAACATTAAAGGATTGGATGTCATGGAACATGATATTCTGGAAGGCAAAGGAACTATAGGACTACACCCAAGAACTACCCACATGAAAATATTAAGCATAATATCTCAAGGAAAAAAATGGTCATTCAACAAAACAGAAGGATTTCAAGCTTTCATTAAGAGAATACCAGAATTGAACAAAAAAAATTTATCTCCAATTTCAAGACCCGAGAAGCCTAAAAAGGGAAAAGAAATCATAGAAGATTCAATGGAGCTGAACTGTTACATATCTACATGGGAAGATGATACTTATAATTCTGAAAAATTGTACCAGAAATAGCACAGCTAGAAGGAATATACATAGATAGAGGGTACCAGTATCAGGTGAATTTGAGGAAATGACATAAAAATAATGGAGGGATGAGAAATTGGAGTACAATGGGTACAGAAGGAAGGGAGAGGTAGAATGGAATAAATTATTTCACATGAAAAGGTGCAAAAAATCTATTACTGTGTAGGAGAAAATGGGAGGGTGGGTAATGAGCATCACTTAAACCTAACTCTCATCCATATTTGTTCAAAGAGGGAATAACTTACAGAATCAATTGAATATAGAAATCTCTTTTACCTGACAGGAAAGTAGGACAGAAGAAGATTAAGAAAAATGAGGGTAGGGGAATTGAGAGAAGAAAGAGAAGACTGGAGAGGCAGTAGACAGAAGCAAACCACTGTCAAGGAGGAAAAGGGTGAAAGAAGAGACAGGAAAAACAGGAGGACAAATAGAATGAAGGGAAATACACAATAATCATAAATGAATGTGAATGGGATGAAATCTCCTATAAAATGGAAGGAAATAGCAGAGTGGATCAAAAACCAGAATCCTACAATTTTGTTACTTATAAGAGACATACTTCAAGCAGAAAGATGTACACAGAGTAAAGGTAAGTAGCTGGAGCAGAATCTATTATGCTTTAGTAAAGTTAAAACAAAAACAAGGACAGCAATCCTGATCTCAAACAAAGCAAAAGCAAAATATAGACTCAATTAAAAGAGATAAGGAAGGAAAATACATCTTGCTATAAGGTACAATTGACAACAAAATATTGTCAATACTAAACATATATACACCAAGTGGCATAGTCTCCAAATTTGTAAAGGAGAAGTTAAATGAATCACAGCTTTGTAGATAGAAACAGAGATCATTATGAAATATAAAATAGATAATTTTGATTATATTAAATTAAAAAGCTTTTGCACAAACAAAACCAATGCAACTAAGATTAGAAGGAAAGTAAAAAGCTGGGAAGCAATCTTTACAACAAGTGTCTCTAATAAAGCTCTCATTTCTCCATTATATAGATGACTTGGTCAAGTTTTAAGAATGCAAGCCATTCCCTAATTGATAAATGGTCAAAGTATGTGAACAGGGAATTTTCAGATGCAGAAATCAAAGCTATCTATAGGCAAATGAAGAAGTACTCTAAATTACCTTTGATTAAATAAATTCAGACAACTTAGTGGCACCACCTCACACCTATCAGATTGGATAATATGACAAAAAAAATGAAAATTAGAAATACTGGAGAAGATGCGAGAAAATTGGTACACTGATGTACTGTTAGTAGAGTTGTGAACTGATCCAACCATTCTGGAAAGCAATTTGGAACATAGCCAAAGGACTATAAAATTGTACACCTTTTGATCCAGTAGTACTTATACTTAGTTTGTATCCCAAAGTGATCATAAGAAAAGAGGAAAGGACTTACATGTACAAAAGTATTTATAGTAGCCCTATTTGTGGTGGCAAAATATTGGAAACTGAAGGGATGCCTATCAATTGGGGAATGACTGAACAAGTTGTGGTATATGCCTGCAATGGAATACTATTGTGCAATAAGAAATGATGAACAGGCACATTTCAGAAATATCTGGAAAGACATATATGAACTGATGCAAAGTGAAATGACCAGGACCAGGAAAAGATTTTACACAATATCAGCCACATTGTGTGATGATCAGCTGAGTCATTACTCAGCTCTTCTCACAATAATCCAAGACAAGTACAAAGGACTCCTAAGGGAAAATGCTATCCACATTCAGATGAGCAATTGATGGACTCAATGCAGATGGAAGCATACTTTTTTCACTTACTTTATTCTTTTTTGTATTTTTTCCCTCTTGATCTCTTTCTCCTTTCACAACTGTGACTAATATGGAAATGTTTTACAAGCTAGCACATGTGTGACCTATATCAAATTTCCTATCACTTTAGGAAGAGGAGAGTGAGGGAGAAAAAACTGAAACTCAAAATCTTGTAAAAATAAATGCAAAAAAATTGCCTTGACATGCACTGAGAAAAAAATAAAATACAATGTTTTTTTTAATAAAAAAAACTCTTTCACTTGTAGATCCACTAGTCTTTTTATTTTTAATATTCTCTTTTACTTCCTTTTAATTTTTTTATTTATACTTAATTAGGGAGTTTAATTTGTTGATTTTACATATTCTTTTGAACTGGTGCTCAGTTTACTAATTATCTTTTTGCTTAAATTTTGTTAATTTATGTCTCCTAAGAAATGAATTTTTCTCTGACAACTGATTTATGCCCAACCAATAAATGTGGATATATGTTGTTTTCATTCTGTTGTTCTAGAATTGAAACGATAGAATGGAAGCACTGATGACCCAGGTTAAAATTTAAAAAAAATATCATCACTAATGGTGTAAACTTGAACAAGTCACGTCAGCTCTCTAGACCTCAAAACCCCTTTTCCACTTCTGACTTTTTTTGACTGTTCTCTTCTTGAAGTATACATATATCATCTCTTTTTTCACCTTAATGACTTTCAAAGAATATGGTAATTTTTTTTAAATAGCATCACTTTAGCCCTAGAAGACAGAAAACATGGATAATATTTCATTGTTTACTTCATTCTTGTTCATGGTACATATTTACCTTTCTAGTATCTCTTGTATATGAAGAATTTGCATGTCAATATCCTACTCACTTCTGATTTCTTTTGAAAAACTCACTTCAATCCCCCTTTTTCTGAAAGTTTATTTATTTTAAAGAAAGTTCAGGTTAACAGGATATTATTTTGGGAAGTAAATCAAATTATCTTGTGCTTCAGATTATTATATTCAAATTTTTCCTTTGATTTCTTATAAATAATGAATGGTTTTATAAGATTCAGTCTGATTTTTCTTGCTATGTGGGAAGTTTTCTTGGATTTTGGCAGCATTTGTTACCTGACATTTTGAAGTATGAATATGATACTTTTTCATGAGTGGAAAATTTGAGGTTCTTCTGTGAATGTTCTTTGAATTTTCTCTATTTTTATATTTTGCTTTGATTCTAATAATTCAGAATAATTTTCTTATATAATTTATAATAATATGCTGACATGTCATATTAGTTTTTTTTTATTTCATTCTGGCTTCTAAAAGAACCATAAACATTGTTTTGTTTCTTCTCATTCTCTAATCATTCATAAATATAAAGAATTCATAAAGAGTTCATATTCCTTGAATCTTGCTATCTTTTTATAATTTCAATTTTATTTAGTCAGTTATTCTTCCACTTCTGCATATTTGAATTCCAAATGTGTCATTCTCTTTTCATAAGATCTGATATTTTGGAAAGCCCCATCCTTACTTTGCTCTAAATTTTCTACTTTCTTATTTTTCTTTTATGCTTGATCTTGGAAAGCTATATTTTCCCACCTGATTGTGATCCTTATATTTCCTCTTAATACTTCTCTTAATTCATTTATTGCTCTTCTGAACCATTCTGAAGGATCTTACTATTTTTAATGATAATTTCTGAAGATCTGATAGAATTTGAATACTATTGAATTACAGAATATTCTCCTTCTCATTGAAGGTTTTTCAGTTCATTCCCTTCCATTCTGTAGCTTCTTATTGCATTTGACTCTTCTTTTCTCTAGTTTTCATTTTTTCCTTTTTCTTCAGTGCATTGTGTATTTATCATATGAATCATTTCTTATTGCCTCTTTGTTATTGTATTGAACTGAAATGAATTGAGCTCAACTTTAAAAATTGTATAATCTATAGCTCTGAAGCTCAAATAGCAATATTTGTTTTTCATTTTTTTGCTTTGGAAAGTGAATTGAAGATCACTTTAAATTATAAATACTATATTTTTCTTAGCCCTAACCTTTCTCCTTTGAAGACTGAACAAAAATAAACGAATACTTTATTTTTATACACAGGTGATACACATATTTATATGTATGTATCTGTTTCATCTCTGCTCCTTGTAATTATTTTGTTATGATAGTTTACATACTGCTTGCTACTTTGAGACAATATGCTCTTAGAATCATCAAAGTGGAAGAGACCATAGGGTCCACGTAGCCCTACTCTCTCATTTTTCACAGAAACTCTGCTAACTCACATTTTTCCATGTCAGTTATATGTTTTATTCTTATCCCTTAAAAAATTTTATCTATCTGTTGTAGTTGTTTTATGATACCAATAAGGGACTTGGCTCATAGCCAATCTCTCAATTGACCTTCTTGATAGATATAATGTTTTTTTCAGATGGCTTTGAAGGAAACCCTTCACAGATGAGCTCATCTCTCATTGTAAGCTACCAAATCTCTCTTATGTAGACATTTCTCTGAGTAGATTCATGAATCCGCTATGATGACAGAAGGAGGCCACAGTTGGATCATTATTAAATAGAGACTCAGATGCAATTACAGATGCCACTACACCCCTGTAGATCTCAGAGCACAGTTTGGCAATTTAAGTGGTGAGTAGAAACTTCTGGGTAAAGCTATGAGTGGTGAGCCAGTAAAATATTCTTCTGTTGTTTTTGTCTGTAGGGATTATCTTGTACAGATTGATTTTTCTCCTTTTTCCTCATGTTGTTAGTACATTTCTTGGTTCATATATTATTGATTTGGGGTGTTAAGGAGAACTTGGCTTAGCTGCAACCTCTGACTCAGTCAATTGTCTGAGAAGTCACTGGATTATTGTCTTAAAGCATAAAGTAATATACAAGAAATTAAGCATCAAAATTTATTAGCTAATGAAGCTATTTCTCTGTTTCTTTAGTTCCTCAAGTACATTTAACCTATACAAATATTCCTTCCCTTCTTTCTGATTATTACTATGAGTAAACAAACCTTGGGGCAGACTCTTGGAAAACAAAATTAATTTTAAGTTTTGAATTAAATAATTTGACCTCCTTGATGGCAGGTCATGACATATGACTAATAAAATTCTACCTGTCTCCATATGTCTGTCTGACTCTCTCTCTCTCTCTCTCTCTCTCTCTCTCTCTCTCTCTCTCTCTCTCTCTCTCTCTCTCTCTCTCTCTCTCTCTCTCTGTCTCTCTCTCTCTCTGTCTCTCTCTCTCTCTGTCTCTCTCTCTCTCTCCTTTATTTAACCACATTACTAAGGAAAAAACAAAATGAAAGCCTATTAGGGATCTGTTAAATTAAAAAGAGTTCAAACAATACTTCTGAAATGGCTTAAGTGAAAGAGTACTATATTTTCATGTTAACTCATAATTGACAGCCTGAAAGATCAGCAAGGCAGAAAAGTAAATTGGGGAACATCTCATAGAGCTAGAAGTCTATATCTTCTCATCTAATTTTATATCTTCTTTAGTGTATCAACTCAGTCTCTCAGGTTTTAAAAAAAGAAAAATAGCCATAGACTATATAATTTGTATTTTAAATGAGAAAGAAAGTCCCTGAATGAACATTTTTCTCTTTTGTTAGTTTCTTTCTTGAATCAAATCTCTCACATTTCCTTGATTTCCAGAGTTGAATCTGAGAACATAAATCAAATGAAGCAGCCTTGAAAACAAGACACCTGAAATGACTGAATTCCACTAACACTTGCACATTGATCAGTGAATCTTTGCCATATGAATTACTTCAGCAATGGCCCTGGAATGGTCAGAGTTTGTTATAATTGTTTCTAATAGAACAGAAATGTTTCCTTTATTACTATTTAACATCAACATAAAACCATAGGTTGAGTACTGAAGGACAAGTTTAGATTTTTGGTTACTAAGTCACAACTTCCATAAAATAATCGAGTTGCACTAGTTGATTTTTGGTGAATATTTCAGATCTTGACCTGAGATTTTATGGTTCAGTCTATCCTTTGCATTTTATAGGTATGGAAGTTAATGTTCAAAGGAGTTGAGGGGGTAGAGCCAAGATGATGGAGTAGAATCAAGGACCTGCTAGAGCTCTCCCCACAAACCCCTCAAAAAAACTTATAAAAATGACTCTAAACAAATTCTAGAGCAGCAAAAGTCACAAAATGACAGACTAAAGCAAATTTCCAGCCCAAGACAATCTGGAAGGTCAAGAGGAAGAGTCTAGTGCAACAGATTAAGAGTGGAGTACAGTTTGGCATGGGCTGCCCCAGAGCGCATTGAGATAGAGTAGGCCTTAGGGGACTGAATTGCTGGTGGCTGGTGCAGTTTCTAGACTTCTCAACCCACAAACATGAAAGACAGCTTCAAAGGTCAGTGGAAAGGAGGATCTCTTACTTGGCTGAGAATGGAGTTTCATCCAGCCTCAGATCCAGGATGGTGGTAGCCACTGCTAAAACAGAGGCTGCCTCTGGAGTATCCCAAATAATAAAGACTCAAAAACCAAGTAAATGGCTGGGAAAATGAGCAAACTGGGGGGAAAGACTATAGATTTTTACTTTCTTGATGAAGAGGTATTTTCTTATGTCATTAGTGACAAGAAAAATCAAAACATAAAACCAGAAGAAGACAAAAAGCTAAAGTTCTTGCATCCAAAGTCTCCAAAAAAATATAAATTTGTCTCAGGCCATGGAAGAACTCAAAAAGGATTTTGAAAATCAAGTAAGAGAAGTAGAGGAAAAATTGAGAAGGGAAATGAGACAGATGCAAGAAAATCATGAAAAACAAGTCAATAGTTGCTAAAGGAAATCCCCTAAAATGTGAAGGATATAACACCTTTAAAAATAGACTAACCTACACGATAAAAGAGGCTCAAAAATGAGGAGAAGAATGCCTTATAAAGCAGCATGGGCCAAATGGAAAAAGAGGGTCAAAAGCTCACTGAAGAAAATAATTCCTTAAAAATTAGAATGGAGAGAATAGAAGCTAATGACTTTATGAGAAAGCAAGAAATAATAATATAAAACCAAAAGAATGAAAAAAATAGAAGACATTATAAAGTATCTCATTAGAAAAACTAGTGACCTGGAAAATAGATCCAGGAGAGATAATATGAAAATTATTGGACTACCTGAAAGCCATGATCAAAAAAAGAGCCTAGATTTCATCTTTGAAGAAATTATCAAGGAAATTTGCCCTGATATTTTAGAAAGAGAGGGTAAAATAGAAAGAATCCACCAATCACCTCCTGAAAGAGATTTAAAAAGGAAAACACCCAGGTATATTGTAGCCAATTCCAGAGTTCCCAGGTCAAGGAGAAAGTATTATAAGCAGCCAAAAAGAAACAATTCAACTATTATGGAAACACAATCAGGATAACACAAGATTTCACAGCTTCTGCATTAAGGGATCTGAGGGCTTGGAATATGATATTCCAGAGGTCAGAGGAGATATGATTAAAATCAAGAATCACTTACCCAGCAAAAATAAGTATAATACTTCAGGGGGAAAAATGGAACTTCAATGAAATAGAGGACTTACAAGCATTCTTGTTGAAAAGACCAGAGCTGAATAGAAAATCTGCCTTCTAAATATAAGAATCAAGAAAAGCATGAAAAGGTATACAGGAAAAAGAAACCATAAGGGATTTATTAAAATTGAACTGTTTTACATTCCTACATAGAAAGATGATATTTGTAATTCATGAGACCTTTCTCAGTATTAAGGTAGCTGGGGGGAATATGCATATATGTATATATATTTGTATATATATGTATATATATACACACACACACATATACATACACACAATACACATATATATTCATACATGCATTTGTGTGTATATGCCATATATGTTTGTGTGTGTGTGTGTGTGTATATACACACACACACACACACACAGAGGAAGAGGGCATAGGATGAGCTGAATATGAAGGGATTATATCTGAAAAAGAAAATTAAGTGTTGAGAAGGACATACTAGGAAAAAGAGAATGGGAGAGGTAGAAGTTAGTAAATCATCTGACATAAAAGAGGCAAGAAAGAGCTTTTACAATGGAGGGAAAGTAGGGGAAGATGAGAGGGAATAAACTACTTTCACCAGATTTGGCTTCAGGAGGGAATAACATACACACCCACTTGGGTATAGAAGTTTAGGGAAAAGGAAGGTAGAACAAGATAGAGGGAAATATAGTTAGTTCTTCACAACATGACTGTTATGGAAGTGTTCTGCATGACTACACATGTATAACCTATATCAAATTGTTTGCCATCTCAATGAGGTTGGATGGGGATGGGGGAAGGGAGAGAATGTATAACTTAAAGATTTAAAAATAAATGTTAAAAATTGTTTTAACATGCTACTAGAAAATAAGATATATATACAATGGGGTATAGAAATCTATCTTACTCTACAGGAAAAAAGAAGAGAAGGGGATGGGGTGGGGGTGGTGATAGAAGTGATGGCAGATTGGAGGAAAGGGTAATCAGAATACACAGTGTCCTGAGATGGTAGGAGGAGAGATATGAGGAGAAAATTTGAAATTCAAAATTTTGTGGAAGTGAATGTTGAAAACTGAAAATAAATAAATTTAAAAAAAAAAAGAGTTGAGTGCTTCAGAAGCAAAAGGCTTGGAATTAAATGACCATGCTAGATTTCAACCAAGCCTCCCTAACTCCAAATAACTTTCTGCTCTGCTGTACCATACTTTTGCCCCCATGAAATCCTGAGATCTTGAGCTTCTTACATTAGCTACCTTCAAGTCAATACATTAATCACAACCCTAGCCTTAGTAAATCTGCCCTCCCAGTAATAGGATGCTTAATGATTGGAAGTAATTTTTTGGAAGTTCACATCCTTCCTTCCACCAAATACAACAAAGCAAAGTGACTCTCCCATAAATTGGTTGTGAAATGCTTGCCCCTGCTTGGTGAAGCTGCACCCTTTTTCATTACAGGAAAACACTGATATTATTAATTTAAATGAGTTCTGGAAAGCTTTTCACAGACAATCTTTGATTTTTGACCTGCTTTTGCAAGTTTGTTTGTTTTTACTCTTCTACATTTAAGAATAGCAAGAAATGACTCCCTAAGGAAGGTACTCTTTCTCATTAAAGCTAGAGAGTCAGTCTGGGTTATCTCAGCCCTCATGGGGTCAACAATATAGTATTACAGACCCCGGAAATGAGTTTCTAATGAATGATGTTATTATTCATATCTAATAACATAGGTTGTGATATACTTGCTCCTTCTGGAAAACTTAAAAAAAACCTTCAGAGAAGGTCCTCCACATTCACCTCCTGTTCCCTCTACCTGTCAGATTGGAACAATTTCTACTTAAAACACTGCAAGAATCAGCTATAAATGCACTGGGACCTTCTTAGCTACAAGAACAAGATCATTTCTTTTTTTAGTCATTTAGTTATTTTGTTAAGATCTCTTTTATTATAAAGGTCTTTGGAAGTGCTATAATTTGTTTAATTATTTTTAACCTATGGTGGTTGGAAATCAAAGTTGTATGACCCTTTTAAAAAGCCAAGTAGACAACTCATTTTTCCCAGACATAATTGAGCAGTATGTGTGTGTGTGTGTGTGTGTGTGTGTGTGTGTGTTTAAAGATAGAAATGGCCTTTTTCTTTTTTTTTTTTTATTTAACTTTTAACATTCATTGTCACAAAATTTTGGGTTAAAAATTTTCTTCCCTTTTATCCCCTCCCCCCCCAAACACCAAGCATTCTAATTGCCCCTGTGACCAATCTACTCTCTCTTCTATCATCCCTCTCTGCCTTTGTCTCCGTCTTCTCTTTTGTCCTGTAGGGCCAGATAGCTTTCTATACCCCTTTACCTGTATTTCTTATTTCCTAGTGGCAAGAACATTACAGTTGATCCTAACGCTTTGATTTCCAACTTCTTTACCTCCCTTCCTCTCCACCCCTTCCCTTTGGAAGGCATGCAATTCAATACAGGCCAAATCTGTGTAGTTTTGCAAATGACTTCCATAATAGTTGTGTTGTATAGGACTAACTATATTTCCCTCCATCCTATCCTGTCCCCCATTACTTCTATTCTCTTTTGATCCTATCCCTCCCCATGAGTGTCGACCTCGAATTGCATTCTCCTCCCCATGCCCTCCCTTCTATCATCCCCCCCACCCTGCTTGTCCCCTTGTCCCCCACTTTCCTGTATTGTGAGATAGGTTTTCCTACCAAAATGAGTGTGCATTTTATTCTTTCCTTTAGTGGAATGTGATGAGAGTAGACTTCATGTTTTTCTCTCACCTCCCCTCTTTATCCCTCCAATAATGAGTCTTTTGCTTGCCTCTTTTATGAGAGATAATTTGCCCCATTCCATTTCTCCCTTTCTCCTCCCAATATTTCTCTCTCACTGCTTGATTTCATTTTTCTTTTTTTTTTAAGATATGATCCCATCCTCTTCAATTCACTCTGTGCACTCTGTCTCTATGTATGTGTGCATGTGTGCATGTGTGTGTGTGTACTCCCACCCAGTACCCAGATACTGAAATGTTTCAAGAGTTACAAATATTGTCTTTCCATGTAGGAATGTAAACAGTTCAACTTTAGTAAGTCCCTTATAACTTCTCTTTGCTGTTCACCTTTTCATGGTTCTCTTCATTCTTGTGTTTGAAAGTCAAATTTTCTTTTCAGCTCTGGTCTTTTCATCAAGAAAATTTGAAAATCCTCTATTTCATTGAAAGACCATTTTTTCCCTTGAAGTATTATACTCAGTTTTGCTGGGTAGGTGATTCTTGGTTTTAGTCCTAGTCCCTTTGACTTCTGAAATATCCTATTCCATGCCCTTTGATCCCTTAATGTAGAGGCTGCTAGATCTTGTGTTATCCTGATTGTATTTCCACAATACTTGAATTGTTTCTTTCTAGCTGCTTGCAATATTTTCTCCTTGACCTGGGAACTCTGGAATTTGGCCACAATGCTCCTAGGAGTTTCTCTTTTTGGATCTCTTTCATGCGGTGTTCTGTGGATTCCTTGAATATTTATTTTGCCCTCTGGCTCTAGAATCTCAGGGCAGTTTTCCTTGATAATTTCATGAAAGATGATGTCTAGGCTCTTCTTTTGATCATGGCTTTCAGGTAGTACCAAAATTTTTAAATTGTCTCTCCTGGATCTATTTTCCAGGTCTGTTGTTTTTCCAATGACATGTTTCACATTATCTTCCATTTTTCCATTCTTCTCTCTTTGTTCTGTGATATCATGCTTTCTCATAAAGTCATTAGCCTCCATCTGTGCCATTCTAATTTTGAAAGAACTATTTTCTTCAGTGAGCTTTTGAATTTCCTTTTCCATTTGGCTAATTCTGCTTTTGAAAGCATTCTTCTCCTCATTGGCTTTTTGAACCTCTTTTGCCAATTGAGTTAGGCTAGTTTTCAAGGTGTTAATTTCTTCAACATTTTTTTGGGTCTCCTTTAGCAGGGAGCTGATCTGCTTTTCATGCTTTTCTTTCATCTCTCTCATTTCTCTTCCCAGTTTTTCCTCCACCTCTCTAACTTGATTTTCAAAATTCTTTTTGAGCTCTTCCATGGCCTGAGCCCATTGGGTGGGCTGGGACACAGAAGCCTTGATTTCTGTGTCTTTGCCTGATGGTAAGCATTGTTCTTCCTCATCAGAAAGGAAGGGAGGAAATGCCTGTTCTCCAAGAAAGTAGCCTTCAATAGTCTTATTTCTTTTCCCTTTTTTGGGCATTTTGCCAGCCAGTGACTTGACCTCTGAATATTCTCCTCACACCCACCTCACCTCCTGATCCTCCCAGCCAACGTTTGGGGACTGAGATTCAAATGCTGCTTCCAGCCTTAGGGCTTTTGGCGGGGGCAGGGCTGCTATTCAGTATGAGATTATGTTCATGTGGTCAGGTCGGGGGCAGGGCGGCCTCTCAGGCTCAGTTCCCTCAGGGGGTTTATGCACAGACCTTCCACAATGGATTCAGGCTCCTGCCCGCTTGGGGAGCCCCTGTCTGCAGCTGCCTCTCAGCTTCTACCTCCCAGGGGGGTCCGAATCATGGGGGCACCCCACTTCCCTCTCGACCCGCCAAAGAGACTCTCTCACAGACCCCCGTCACCTGTGGGCGGAGGGACTTGTGCGGCCACTGGAGATCCCGTCCCTGAAGCCTGCTCTGGTCTGTTTCTCTTGGTGCCGTGGCCGCAGCAGGTCTGGGCTGGGCTGGGCTCCGTGTCTGCAGCGCGACGGACCTTTTGCTAGAGGTTTGCAGGTCCCTCTGTGGGTGGAGGGACCCGCGTGGCCGCTGGAGATCCTGTCCTTGAAGCCCGCTCGGATCTTTTCCTCTCAGTGCCGCGGCCGCGGCAGGGCTGCCCTCAGCTCCCAGTCCCGGCGCTCAGTCCGCAGCACGAAGGACCCCCCGCGAGAGGTTTGCAGGTCCCTCCAGAACAGAAATCTCCCTCGCTCCAATATTCCGTGGCCTCTGAGTGCAGAATTCGCCGTGAGTTACTCCCCTGTAGCCGTTCTGTGGGTTGTGGGTTCGGAGCTATGTGTATGTGCATCTTTCTACTCTGCCATCTTGGCTCCGCCCCCGCCTTTTTCACCAATACAAAATTGGAGCTATGAGCTCCTTGAAGCAGGATGCCTTAGAACAGACAAATCATGGATTTGAAGACCTACCTCAGAAAAACATTCAACTCCAGAATATTTCAGGAAGAATAAAATAACATTTTGGATAGCTAAGGAAGATATTGGTGCAAGGCATTCAGGATATGATAGCTTAGCAACATAATAGATAGGAAAGCATTGTTTTCATAACATTCACATAAGAATTTCTAGCACTTGAAAATATTACATGTTTTCTGCAGATAGAAAGTCTGTCAATAAAAGTTACAACACATCAAATTATAATACAAAGACAATACATAGAACACTAGGTGGCATAGAGATTCTGGGCTTACAGTCAGAAAGACTAGAGTTCAAATCTTGTTTCAGACACTTACTCGCTGTGTGACAATGGGAAAGTTATTCTCTCAACTTCAATTTTAATTTATCTGACATTAATCTTCTATTTTCCTGTAGAGTGAGATAGATTTCTGTACTGCATTGCCTGTATATCTTGTTTCCTACTAGCATGTGAAAACAAATTTTAACATTTATTTTTAAAGCTTTAAGTTCCACATTCTCTTCTCCCCCCTCCCCATTCACCCTCACTGTGATGGCAAACACTTTGATATAGGTTATACATGTGTAGTCATGCAAAACACTTTCATAACAGTCATGTTGTGAAGGAATAACTATTTTTCCCTCTATCTTGTTTCACCCTTCTTTCCCCCACTGCTTTCCTGAAGGATAAGGTAAACTTCCATATGCAAGTGAGTGTATATGTTATTCCCTCCTGAAGCCAAATCCAATGAGTAGCCTCAGCTTCCTTATCTCTGAAATAGAGACCATAATTGCATTGTTCTTATAAGATTATAGTGTGCATCAAATGAGTTTATACATGTAAAGTAATTTCAAAGTTTAAAAGTGTTAAAGTGCCACCTAAATGTTAGATGTTATGGTCGTTGTTGCTACTGTCGTTGTTATTACTGTCAAAACTCCAGGTCTTCATTATAAGTTTTCTCCTAGATACTGGCATCTGGAAAATATGCCAAAGCTTCCAACTCAGTCCACCCAAAATTAACTTCATCTCTGTTCACTCCTGTTTCACCCTTTCACCCATCTTTCCCTTAATTTCTCTGATTCTTTTCAGAGTTACAATTATCTCAGGTATACATATTTAAAGTCTCATAGCCTTTCTTCTCATAGCCCTCATTTCTAGTTTCCAAGGCCTGATGGAGCTATATCCAAAATATTTTTCATTTTTATCCCTTCATCTTCCATCATATAACCATATATCCTCTAGAGCAGTTATTTTAAAGCTTTTGGTCTCAAGACCCCTTTATACTCTCAAAACTTGTTGATGACCCCAAATAACTTTTGCTTATATGGATTATATCTATATTTGCCATATGAGAAATAAAAATTGAAAATTTTTCAAATAGTGATGAGTGTTATTGATTTAATCTTTTGCAAATCTCTTTAATATCTGATTTAAAAGAATACAGCTAGTTTCTAATATCTTTTTCTGAATTCAACCTGCTATTATGATGTCTTATTTAAAGTATATGATGAAAATCAATCATCAGATATATGTAGTTGGAAAACGGAGTATTTTAATAGCTTTTTCAGATGTTTGTGAATCTTCTTATTTGACACTGCCCCAAAAATTAGTAAGTTGTAATTTCTTAAAAATTAGTTGCTATGTAGAATCTGAAAAAAATATCAATTAATCTTTTGTACTCTGTTACCAGGCTCAGGAGACACATAAGCCTCTTAAAGTCCACTGCTTTACCTTGATCTTTGAATGGGTCACTTACCCATGCATGATTTTGTTCCATCATACATTGGTCATTTGGAAAATAGCAGTTAATTGAATTACAAAGGTCTTACTAATGTTCTTAATGTTGTCACATTTCATTATACCATCACATTCATTAACATCATTACTAATCTGATCAGAAAAAGTTTTAAGTATTTAGGTGTTGTCAAGATCACAGGGACAGGTAAAAGTTTTCCAAAATTCTAATTTTCACTTAAAGTTTAAATATTATCATGATCAAGAAAGCTGTGAGTTGTTTTCCATGAAGTGACAGGCTCCTTCTTTCATTTCTGAGAAAATGGCTGCCAAATAACCAAGTCTAAATAACTACAGTTTCTGTCAATCACTCTTTCAAGTCAAAATGAAAAAAAGCAGCTAATTCAGCTCACACCTCTAGCAAATACAAAATTGTTTTTCCTTGAAATGAACACCAACAGAAAGGCTTTTTGTATGTCATTTCATCGTGTAGAATAATAAAAAGATGTTTACTGAAGGGTTGAGATTTAATCAAATTAATAATTTTTATAGCTTCATCAAGAACATTCTTTTTTGTGTCGTTATTCTTTTTAATTTTGTTATTTGGACTTTTATTGTAATATACATTGCTCTTAGTGATATAATGACTTCAAAAAAGAAATCTTTGTGAAAAAGTCTCTAAACTGAACATCTGGGGATTTTTAGTCCAAAATTTCTCAATATTCATTTTGATAAATAGCAATATTAATTACTTTTAAAAATTTAATTAATCTGTTTTCAATTTTCAACAATCACTCAAGTAAGTTTTAAATTTTCTCATCCTCCCTCCCTTCTCATCAAGAACATTCTTAAGTGAGTCTATCTCTTTTTTTTCTCCGCTAGTATATGGTGGTGAAGAATTCAACGAATACTCAGACAGTTTTGTGTTCCTGCTTTAATTCATTCTATGGCACCAATAGTTTCACCCACCATTGTCTTTTGTACCATCAGTGTGAATGCCAGCACAGTCTTTTCTGGGACAAACCATAAGACATTATCTATGCATACATACATGCATACACATATAAATATATGTATGTGTGTACATATTTATGTATAAATATACAATATGCCATTTTATTATATATATAGTATATTTCTATATACACTGTTTCATTCTAGAACCATTTGTGTTTATTACCAAGTTGTTCCCTTCCCCCAGTTCTCCCATCTGAAGATCTTGCTCCTTTCTTTATTGAGAAAATCAAGGTCATTTGATGTGAGCTCTCCTCTTCCCTGTTCTATTCACCTTCTATAATACCTACATTATTTTCCACTATTTCTTTCTTTCCCCTACTTTATGACAAAGAGGTGTCTCTTCTCCTTGTTGAGGTCCAACTTTGAATATAACAATTTACCACACCATTAACCCCTACCAGTAATCCATCAATATACAAAGTTTGTTCATTTGTTTGCTCAGTTCTCAGACTTCTTGATATACTTACTATATTTGAAATCCTTGATTATCCTATCTTCTTGTCTATTCTACACTCTCTGTGTTTTTTTGTGACATTATTCTGCCCTGGTTGTTCTCCTATCTGCCTGACCACCTCGTATTAGTCTTCTTTTCTGGTTTATTATCCATATTACGTTCCCTAACTCTAGATGTTCTCAAGTTTCTTCTCCTAAGTCCACTTCTTGCGTCTATCTACAGTCTCTTGTTAGCCTTATCAACTCCCATGAGTTTAATTAACATCTCTATGGAGATGATATATTGTTTCAATAGGGAAAAGCTGGGGGAGCTATGTCTTTAAAGTTAAGGCAAATCACTGTGAGTCAAGATGTTTTCTTTAAGCCACTGAAGTAGATAGAAAGTGCATGTACGCAGGTGGTTCAGTAGATAGAATGTCACTCCATTGACCCATTCAACTACAAACAGCTGTCAATGAAGCTCTTAGAACAAAGAAGTTAGTTCTCTTTCCCACCAATCAAAAGTCACTTAGCTGTAGCCTTCTGTAGACTGACTGCTTCTAAATGCCACAGCTCTGACAGGATAACCCTTTAGTTCTCTACTGTATTTTTAACACTCAGGTTCCTGCATCTATTGAGTCTTGTATTTCAAAGTCAATTTTCCTTGCAGCTCTGGTCTATTCATCAGGAATGTTCAAAAATCCTCTTTTTCATTGAATATCTCTTTTTCCTCAGAAGGATTATACTCAATTTTACTCTGTATGTAATTCTTGTCTGTAATCCTAGCTCCTTTGCTCTCAGAAATATTATATTATGTAATATGTATAATGTAGAAGCTTCTAAACCTTGTGTTATCCTCACTATGGCTCCACAATATTTAAATTGTTTCTTTATGACTTCTTGTAATATTTTCTCCTTGACCTCGGAGCTCTTGAATTTGGTTATAATATTTCTATCCCTACCTCCTATCCTTGTGGTTTAGGTGTCTTCTGTCATGTCTGACTCTTCATGAATCCATTTGGGTTTTCTTAGCAAGGACAGTGGAGTGATTTACCATCTTCTTCTCCAGCTCAGAAAACTGAGGGAAACAGTTGAGTGACTTGCTCAGGTTACACATCTAGTAAGTGTCTGAGATCAGACTTGAATTCAGGAAAATGAGTCTACTTGACTCCAGGACAGACATTCTATCCACTGAACCACCTACCTATATGCACTTCCTATCTAAAGAAAACCTCTTGACTCACAGTGATTTGCCTTAACTTTAAAAACACACAGCTCCCCCAGATTTCCCATCAAAAGAATAGTCCTTTGTAAATCATATTTCAGGCTCTAATGTTTTTATGAGTTTTCATTTTTTTTTTAGTTATAAAACAGTTACCTGCAAATAAGCTGAGATACTACAATCCTCTTCAGTTTTAGAATCCTCAACATGATTAAATATCACTTAGGGGTATCATTAAAATGGTGTTTCTTCACACTTAGACTTTTTGAAGTTTTAATGAATATAAATTTTTATCTTTTTCTCTTTAAAATCAAGTTGTTACTTTATATGAGAACTATCATTCTGCATTGTTCACAAGGGGATCTAATTTCATATGTTTGAACCACAGTTTATTTTTTGTCTCAAATTGTTCAAATTTCATCTGAAAATTATTTCCTCACATATTTATGTAACTCACCTGTGTTTTTAAAAAATGCATCCCTTCCTATTTTCCAAAGACAGCAAATTTCAAATAGAAAAAATTATGTAACCTGAGCGAGTCAGGCATGCAAAGTTTCAGCAACATGGAGGTAAATGTTGAGGGAGCATATCCAGATTATCTATTATGGAGGCCTCTGCATTCCCTATCATGTGGGTGGAGTAACCTCCTTTTACTGTCTGCCAATATCTTTAAAACTGATGAGACTAAGCCTTTTGTGAACAAATTTCTGTGCTTAGTTATTATCTAGACATGAAAGAAGAACCAGCCATTACTGGTTTTGATTGAGTACATGATTTGGCCTTAGGCAATTGTGGAAATTAGAACACAAGCTATTAAAAGATAAGCACCAATGAAGTTAAGGGAATATTAAGGGAATGGTCCCAAATGAAGGTACACATGGAAGTATGAACAGCACGATTTAAAGTGGAGCATTATGTCAAAGTTGGACAAGCCCCTAGAAATCTGCAATCACAATGAAACTGAAGGTCATCCTGGGCATCAGGTAAAACTGATTCAAGTGTCTGTTACCTTGCCAATGCCCTTGTATTTTCTGAGTTTTCATTTATCAAAATAATAGTCTTCTCCTAGTGAGTCATTTCCCATGTCATCAGGAATAGGTACCCTGTCATTAGTAATGATTTTGTAATTAGGAATCTATTGTATCCAAGAGTTCTCCAAGTGTTGGGGGGAGGGAGAAAAAGAGAAGGAATAACTTGTTAATTCAAAAATGCAATTGTAAAAAACAAAATCATTTTACTAAAATAATTTGATGATGGAGTAAAATTATCTCTATTTTTTTTTCTTCCCTTTTACCAGCCCTGTGACTTCATTAGCATAAGGAATTCCTGGTAAGGAATCTACTTCTACTAATGCTGATCAAAACCTTATCTGCAGCTAAGTATGTTAGGCTGTTGCTTGGGGCACTGAAAAATTAAGTGATTTGCTAATATGAATCAATGTAGGATTGGAACCCAGTTCCTCTTGCCTGTAAGGTGAGCTCTCTATCCACCATGCCATGATGATTCAAGTTATTGTACTACATATATCATATACAAAGAAAAATATTTTTGAGAAGTATATGGCACCTTAAGAAAATATACATAATATATAATATATTATATATAATATTATATATAATATATTATTATATATAATATAATAATATAATATATCATATCATATATATATAATATAACATTTCTCCTAAAATTAATTTTATTTTTTCTCTGTGTCAGTTTAATCAATTAATTAATAAGCATACCTACTGTGTAAACAACATTCTGATAGGATACTTTGGAAAGTTATGTGAACATGGACTCTCTGCCACTATATGGAAATAGTTTTCTTACAGAGTAAAAAAAAATAAACTGATAAGAGATCCAGCTAGAATCTCAGTGTTCAGGGATAACTGGTAATTTAATATGACTCGAGTTCATTGAATCTGAACAGGGTCTGGCAAGAAGAGATGAGAGATACATCAAGATCTTTATATAATGCTCATCTGTGTGATGCACTTTATCCCTTTTTAATGAATACTTTTTTGAACAAGATAGTTAGATGAATACATTCAGAAGATAAATATTTTCTGATATTTTCCTAAACACATACACATTGCTAAATACAGTTTCTATGCTATTCTCGTCTCAGAAAAAATAATAAGAAGATCATTTCAAATCTATTTTTGCTGCCTACTCTTGACAGTTTCAATCCCATTACAGAGAAACTTAGATGGAGAAAAACACCCTGAAGTTTCATCATGAAAATTTAGACAAGGGAAAAGGGAGACATGCAAAGAGAAGAAAGACAAGAGAAGTGAAGTAATTATGAAGAATGGCTAGTGCTTTATGCTTCTCTTTAGAATATTTTCGTAAAGGCATTATATAAGGACCCGTATGGAACCCAATTGTTCTATTTAAACTTCTCTGCTTGAATAATGAAAATTCTGACGTCTACCTTTGTCAGAAACATGAATATAATTGTTAAATTAGCTTTCACTTAATATGAAGTTCTGGCAGAAGTATTATTTCACTTGTGCATTGGTTCTCAGATCATGGGAATCAACAAATGGAGATTTTGTTCTCTATTTCATTTTGAAATATACCTCTCCCCCCACCCCAAAAAAGGGGGATGGGAGAGTGGTAGCTGAAAGAAGCAAAGATGGAAGGCTTAAGCTGCATGTCAGGTTTCAATGAGTCTGAGGCCAAGACAGCATCAGCATCAGCTTTGTCTCTGTCATAACCTTTCCCAGCTTCCCACTGTTTCCATTGTCATTGGTGTACATAATAAAAAAAAAAAAGTCTCCACAAGATAGAACATCCCACTTCATACCATTTGTTTTCTTTACATGAGCACTTTAGGCACAATTTTACATAGTTGTAATAGTGTCAAGATTAAAAAAAAGAAGATGTAATACCTCATCCCAAGAGTTAGTTAAAGAAATCAGAGGTGAGAAATTAGAAGTAGTTTTAAAGTCTGCAAATGAATCCAGTGGATCAGAGGCATAGACTGTTCTGAGCCTTTCCCAAAAAGAATGATGAAGAAAAGTAGAAATGACCTATTCCTCACCCTTCTGGTATAATTCTTCCCCACCTTTGTTCCCATTCAAATCCTACCAGTCTTTCAAAGGTCAACTGTGTCTGACCTCCATAAAGCCTTCCCCAAATATCCCAGTTCACACTGATCCCTCTGTCCTTTGAATTCATACCACACTTTCTGTGACATTCCTTTCATCATTTGATCACTTCTTCTTTCATTCTTATTTAAATTTTAAATGTTTCATGTTTTTTTGTCCTACTTCTCCATTAAGACTATTTTTTTCTTGAGAGTCGGTATCCTGTACATGGATCCATCATGGCACCCAGCATAGCAAAATGAATAAATCAGTTTTTCAATTTATCTTTGAGCTAAACTTCTCTTTGCCAAGAAGTCATCTAGGATATTGTCATTAGATGACATCTTTCTGAAAAAAAATGACCTTTATGGTAAATAAAGTGTTATATTTCTCATCTAACCATCCATTTATCCATTCCTTCTTCTATTTCCTCAATCATTTGTTTATTCATTAAAACATTTATTCAACAAGCATTTGAGACTCCTCTTATGTGTCACTTAATGACTGAAGCACTGAGGTTTAGAAGATAAGAATGAAACAGTCCCTACCCTTATCACTTTGAGGAACCTCATAAGTCTACCCTTCTCAGTTTACAAAGGAGTGAATGTAGAGCCTTAGAAGATGATATGTAAAGTGGTTGATTGTAACAGACTGGATTTTGAACTCATTTCTCAACTTTCCATCATCCTTTCAAGTCCATCATGCTATCTCTACTAAAACCACACTATGAAATAATATCTGCCAGTTCTAAAATTCTACTATTTAGTTATCTAGAATACACCTATAATCTACTGAAGCATGATCAACATGGTTGATGTCTCAGTGTCTGCTGTTTTTGGTGCCTTGCCTAAAAGCTGTAAAATGACTGAATTCAAGATGAACCACATCATCTCTGATGACTAGTAGTCTAAATCTAATAAAGTTGTCTCCTTATCCTTGTCTTTTGTTTTGGGCAGTTTGTGAAGGCAATAGTTAAGTAGGTTTATGTAGCCATGGTACATGGCTTATGTATTCAGTTGAACTAGTAATATTTCATAGATTTCAGCTTTGTCTTTTTGGCCAAGTAGTTGCAAGATGTTAATTTCTTTCTCATTTGAGTAGATTCTTGATCTGCTTCATTTATCCAATATGAGTTTGGGCAAGTAACTTTTACTTTCTAGACTTCGCTTTCCTCACCAGTAAAAGGAAGATGTCACACTAGATTGTCTCTAAGGTTTCTACTAGCTAGTTAATTCTTATTAGTAGACTAATCCTTGGCAATGAAAAATGCATCTTAAGGTTTCCCTGACCAACTGCTTTGTGTATAACACTAGACCAGGAATATGAGTACAAGATATCATCCAATTCCAAGGAAGATAACAACCTTAGAGGGGAGACTAGTCAAAAATTCCATCCCTGATGTCATAACTTGCCCATATTTACACTGCTGAAATGACTGGTAGATGTAGTCTCTGAGAATCACTTTCTGGGTATTTCCTCTAACTCTCCTAGTTAGAATCTTCATATACGACATGTGACTTGCATTAGCTCATGCTTCTCAGTGCCTCAAATTTTCATCTGACTTGCTAAATCAAGTTAGCAAGCTTTTATTAAAGGCTTATTATCTGCCAGGGCCCATGAAAATGCAAATTTAAACAAAAACTTTCCCCTAACTTCAGAGAACTTACATTTCTAATGGAGAAAAATAACTCATAAAAGGTAGCATAAAGGGGGCAATTGGAAAGAAGAAGGTATTTAGAGCAAGAGCGTTATAGAGAAAGTCCAGGATAGTCAGGAGCGTCACTTAAAAGGAATGAAGGCATAGATGGCCTAGGTCTCATTTTTGAAACAGATATTGTAGGAGGAGTCAACCAATCAGAGGGAGAAGTTACAATGTGTGAAGTTCATAAATGGAATGAGATTCCAAAGTGAAGAGGTTTCTGAGGCATTGTAAAGAAAATTAGGTAGAGTCTGGAATGTAGAGAGGGAAATGAAATGGTTTATAGGCCCTTCGCGTTTTCTAGCTCCCTTATAGACATTATAGAGTAAGTTCGTGAAACTCATCACCAAGCTCAAAATATGTGGCTATAATGCTAAAATCCTAAAATCCTAGTTAACAACTAAATTGTTTTTTCTAAACTATAAGTCTGACAAAATATCTGATTCTATATTTGCTCATAGTTATAAGCAACCTATCAATGTAATCATATTCACCACCCACCTTTCCATTACTTTTTATTTGACCTTCAACTTAAATTCTTCAGATGCCAACATGTTCTGTAATACATGGCTAATAACGATAGTAGAAAAGGAGGTGAAAATTAGAGGAAGTAATTTTCCTAGTTCTACATTAAATAACTGAATAAATTGATCAATCAGTGTGTTTTAGGGTAACATTTTCAGCATCTTCTACATATTACTTTCTCTTACACTACACATTACATCAGATTTTTAGTAAGTTTTATGCAAAATATGCCCATGACATATGAATTGAAATTCTGACAAACAGAATTTGGGATATTATCATTTATGGGTTTTTGTGGAGGGGATTCCTATAATGAGAAAGATTTTGGAAAAGATGAAATCTGTAGTGCCTTCCAATTATTGATATAACATCTTCAAATAAGGGATGCAATCATTCCACTTGTTCCTTTTCAAAATGGAAACTGCTATGTCCTGTTCTATTTTAGTCACTTTGTGGTCATTTAGTAGCATTGCCTCTAACAATTCTGAGTCTTAGTTTCTTTATCTGTAAAAAGGAGGAATATAAAACTTTCACTGTTTACCTCTTTGGTTGCTATGAGGAAAAATGCTTTTCAACCTTATAAGTGCTATATAAGGATGTTGTTATTACTGTTATTTTAACCAACAAATGTTATCAATTGACAGATTGATTCATTGGCCGCAAATCATTTGATCTGACTCAGCTCTGAGGATATAAACTTCAGGGAAGTCCCCACTCACCCAAGTGCTTGGCATATGCATCCCTACTGGGATGAACTGTCAAGTAAGTACTAAGCTCTCCATGGCTCTTAGGGAGATAGACACCTTCCATTCTTCAGTTCTACCTTCCTTGGTGAGGTAGTGCCAAAGTATTGCCCAAAAAATGAGATTTCTGAATTTGCCGAATCAGAAACCATCTCTGAGACCCCATCTCCTCTTCAAACTCCCACAACTACTTGTACTTGTTATATTTCAGGGAGCAGCAGTCTTTTGGATACTGGATTTATCATTTCTGCTAAGCATAGAATTAATCAACCAACAGACAGTGGCACATAGTAGGTGTAGAATTAAATGCTGATTGCCCCGACTTGACTAGTGACAAAAACACTATGTTTAATAAAGCGTCTAAACAGTAGCTGCTCACTCTACTATATTCTGAAAGATTTTTTGGATATAAGATCTATTCAAAACCAGGACTTCTAAGTGAACCGTATAAAACCTTCTTGGATAAGTAAAAAAATATAAGCAAGCAACAGTTTCAACAGGATGTTCAATTTATATTTCCAGTAGGACTGGTCATCAGAGGAGGGTGCAGATATTCTTGAGGAACTCTGAATCTGGAACTGATGGCAGAAGGGATAGTCTCAAACTTATGACTCTTTAGATGAGCTAAGAAACAAGCAAATAACAGTTTAATTCTATTTTTGAATGCATATGTGAAAAAGGTCAATTTCCCTGCAAGTAGCACCTGTATAAGGAGTTAATTTGCCCTAGATATTATAATGTTGTTCTTTGTCTCCTTCCCACAGCAACATCAGAATTCTTTCTTTCAGCAAGAGGGTTGAGATGTTGGCCTAAACAACACACCCTTGTGGGATTCTTGTTGAGTTTTAATGAGCATCTGGACAGACCCTGGGAGAGAGATGCATTCTCACACTGCAAAGGCAGGCTCAATTTTTCAGCTGTTGGCACCGTACACAGTAGATAGTGTTCTCAGTAAAAAAGAGTATTAAGAAAACACTCTACTGCTTCATCTCCTCCCCTTTGGTTGAAGAGAATTGGCTGTAAAAGAGAAGTCCAATTTCTCATGTTTCTGAAAGCAGTAAAAGCAATGGAGTTTCCAACTGACTTTCTATAATACATTTTTGTGAGTTGTCCTCAAATGTTTGATTCAGTCATTGTTCTAACTCCCCAGAAGTGAGATTTTAAATCTCTTTTCTGCAATTGTCAAAGGCTTGTTTTAATACAATATTGGATATGAGACTTATTTAAAAAAATAGTGCCACTGTCCCAATTTGAAGGGATTGGTGAGGATCCAGAAGGAACTTCAGAGGTCATGTTAATTCCAACTCCTACAGATGAGGACCTGAGACTTAGAGAGGTATTGTAACTTTTCAAAATAAGTTACCCTATGTACGTATTTTTTCTACCATACCACACTTCTTTGCCTATGACAAAATTTAGGATGAGTGCTAAAATTAGGTTTCAATGTAACTATACATCTTCAGTATTTAGCACATCCAAGTTAGACTTGTTTTAATGTTAGTGAGTCTATTGTCAAAGAGATAATGATATCCTACTGTTGATACCTGAGATGGACTTCAAGCTAAGGATCTGCAGGGAAGGGGCAGACCAGACAACACCTAGGAAACCCACAAGTTTCAGTGAATAATTTAGTTTGTCTCCAGCTTGCAGTGAATAGAGTGGTCTCTGGTTGTAGAGGTTCTTGAATGCCATGCAAAGGCTTTGAAAGTTCCATGGTAGCCATCTCTAGGATGGGAAAGGAGAGTAGGGAAGAAAAAAAGTAATTTACATGATAATTTTGCTATATATTTAAAAGGAATAGAAAGTTGTGTATAGTAGATTTGCAGTTTCATGTGCAATCATCTTTTTATTGTACTATATTATTGAAATGCTTGTTTTATTCCATAAATTAAAAATAAAATAAATTTTTAAAAAAGAAAGTTCATTTCTCGGCTGGCAAAGGGGAATCATGAGAGGGTTTTGAGCAGAATGGCATTACTACATTCATACATAAGAATGATGATTTTTTGCACTGGTATTAAAGATAGATTGGGAAAGAGTGTGGATTCAGAAATACTCATCAGATTATTGAAATAGCCTAAGCACTTGGTAAACTAAGCCCCAAAGTAAAACCTCACCCTCAGAGTATTTATGCACTTTTTAGAGCCAGAGGGCATAATCCTCTGACCCAGTGCCTCAATAGAAAAAAACAAAAGGTACTTGGGACCTTCCCTAATCAAGTTTCCCACAATGAGCAGGCACATCAATAGGTGGGAAAGATATTTTTTAATCATATTATTCAATCAGAAGCATTTTTATTAAAAAAAGAAAAAGAAAAAGATCCTAATTTGATTGCCATCACACCCACAAAGGTGAACATAGAGAGAATAGTAAAGATACAAATGTGATGTCAGTATACTTTTTACTAGCCAAACAATTTCAAACTGAACCCTAATGGTGGAATGATAAGAGGAAAAGACAAAATAAAACAAAAAAAAGAGTGAAGCAATCTGAGACAGGAAAGGGGATTCATTTTTCCTCTGAGATTCTGCACCTATGAGTGAACCAGCTCCAGAAGCCAGGACAACTTGGTATATTATTCCTCTTTTGGTACCCAAACCTCATAGCATTGCCCAGGCTTACACATTGTTTTACCTTCTGTCCCACAATGGTACCAATAGGTACCTAGCTTAAGTCAAGATGTCTCCTTTTTCACTCTTGGTGCATCAGAACAGGGGTCTACCTTTTCTATCAGTTGAGTGGATACAGCAGGTGGTAGTTACTGCAAAATCAAACTTAGATATTAGCTGAATATCCAGGGCAAGTCATTTAATCTGTCTGAACCTCAGATTTCAAAACTGAAAAATGGGAATAAAATTTGGGATAATCTTTCTCCAAGGCATTATAAGGGTCAAATGAGTTAAAATATACAACATTATTGAAATGTTAACTTGTTATGTAGTCAGCCTGTAAAGAAGAGCAAACAATGGAGAAGAGAAAGTGATTCTTCTTTGACACTGAACCCTACATTACGGGTCAAAGAAAAGGGAGAAATCTCCTAAGGATGAGTACAAAATCCGAGAATATCAAGTAGAGATTGGTTCACAGTTACACTTGCAAAGCTGGCAGGAACAGAGGGCCAAGACTTGGGAAGAATATCCTTTGCCACATTGCAGTTATTGAATGTACCCATTGCGAATCACACAACTATTTTGTTCTTGCTTGGCCTTTGGATAACTGATGGTCTCACTATTGTCTATCCTACTTACATCACAGTGGAGTATTATATACAATTCTGTGAGCTCCATTTTAGAAAAACTATTGATTGATTGCTTGGTGTCCAGAGAAATGCTGCAGGGATGGTGAAAGATAGGTCTGTATCTCTCTGTCTCTGCCTCTCTCTATCTCTGTCTCTCTTTTTCTATCTCTGTCTCTCTGTCTCTCTTTATCTCCCTCTGTCTCTGTCTGTCTCTGTCTCTGTCTTTCTGTCTCTCTTTCTGTCTCTCTGTGTCTCTGTCTCTGTCTCTCTGTCTCTCTCTGTCTCTCTGTCTCTCTCTCTCTCTCTGTCTCTCTCTCTCTCTCTGTCTCTCTCTCTCTCTGTGTCTCTCTCTCTCTCTCTCTCTCTCTCTCTCTCTCTCTCTCTCTCTCTCTCTCTGTCTCTCTCTGACACAGGGTCATCATAGCAGCAATATTCCCAAGTCCAGTTAGGATTGTACTGGTTGAGGTAGTCTTGGTCTGCCTCAGTGTCTTACAGCAACACTAAACTCTAGTAGTTTCCCTCAAGTGTCCTGTGTTTGCTGTTCCTGAACTCTGCATCAGACCAGTTAAGCACTCTTGCCTTTTTGGGAGCACTCTGAGACCACTCATAGTCCCAGGAAAGAGCAAAACCTATTGAAGCTACAACACCCTCACTCAATGTAAATTGCTAGAATTCTGTGCAGCAATGGGAGGAGCTGGTTCTCCATCAAGGTGCCCTAGAAATGCCAGAGTAACTCCTTGGAGGAGACACATTTAGCATTTCTACAGAGCTTTAAGGTTTACAAGGTACTTTATTTTATATATGTTATCTAGTTCAATCTTCACAATAACCCTGAGAGTAGGTGCTATTATTATCCCTATTTTACAGATCAGTAAACTGAGACTGGGAGAGATCTAATGACTTGTCATAAGTCACATAGCTAAGTAAGTGCCTGAGGTTGAATTTGAACTCAAGCCTTCCTGACACTAGCATACCCCAACTAGATACATATTGACATCTTAAAAATAATTTTTATGAAGTTTTTCTGAAGGTCAAGGGTTGCTGTTCATTTATTTTTCAGTCTTGTCCAACTCTTCATGACCCTGTTTGATGTTTTCTTGGCAACAATACTGTAGTGGTTTGCCATTTCCTTCTCTAACCCATTTTCCTGAGTAAGCTGAGGCAAACAGGGTTAAGTGACTTGTGCAGGGTTACACAGCTAGTAAATGTTTGAGTCCAGATATGATCTCAGGAAGACGAATCTTCTTGACTCTAAGTCTGCCTCTCTATGCACTGTATGCTTAGCTGCCTTGAGGTCAATGGTGAAGATTCAAAATGCCACAATATACAATAACCATAAAATCTTACGTTTGTGTAACAATCCCTCAAAAGTTTCCATTTTAAAGCATCTGCTGGTATAGTTTCAGTTGTTCTGTTCCTTCCATCACAACTTTCATGTAAAAAATTATCTAGACAGAGTGCAAATATAGGAAAAAGTTTATAATGTGTGTGGCTATGCTCCTGAACTTCAGTGTTATGCAAAAATGTACAATTTTATATGCCCTTCTTTAATTTTTATTACTCTATAAAGTTGCATAATGCTACATAGGAGGAAACTGAGGAAATACGCATACATGCACATATACATACATGTATGTACATATATATATGTACACGCGCAAACACACATTATGGATGTATTGGCTAATATAACTGAGGCATATATATTTACATGCATATCGATACACACCTATGATCACCTCTATGAGAATATATAAATGCCTCTGTAATGCAAATGTTTCAACAATTTGCCCACTAACTACCTTTCCAGCTTTTTTACACACAAAATTCATACCAGTCCAACTGGTCCTCTTTCTCTTCTTTAAATACAACTCACCATTTCCTATTCCTGTACCTTTGTACTGGCTATTCCCCATGTCTGGAATGTACTCTTATCTCACTTCTGTCTTCTAAAATCTCTAATTTCCTTCAGAATCTCCTTCAAATTCTACCTTCTTCCTGGAGTTTTCCTAGATTTCCTGTGTTCTTCTACACAATCATCTTTGTGTTTTGTATATCCCTATAAATGTAGATTTGTCTACCTTGATGAAAGGTAAGCTCCTTGATTTCAAGGATTGTATTACTTTTGACTCTATTGACCCAAGGAATAGCACAGTCCAAGCACATAATAGGCACTTAATAAATATTTGTTATTGTTGATTGATTGAAGGGATTGGTGCATGCATAGAGGTTATCAGCATTAGAGGTTTGACTCAAGCCTGCACCTTATGATTCCCAAGACAGGACTCTTTCCACTACTCCATATTCCCCCAGTGCAATATTCATGATTATTAGTCTTGTAATACCTTTTTTTTTTAATGGCAGTTATGGATTCACCCAAAAAAATGATATCTTTGAGGGTCCATGATTCTTACTAATGTCATTATTAGAGCTTTATTTCTTTTGTCTCCTAAAATCTAAGAAAAACATCCTATCTGCTCTTGATGTATGTTATTACCCAGTACCAGTGTTTCTGTTACTGCAGGACCTAAATTTTGGATGAATTATATATTGGAAAAATCTTTCATGAAACTGGATTATGAAAATGAAAAGCGGCTTGAAAAGGAAAAATGCAAATATATATCTTGGTTTTGTTTTTCTTCTTCTTTAAGCATACCCTCTGGAGCCCTCAAGTAAATTCGCAAAGACTGTCCCATTCTTTATGACTTGACTGCTAGGAATACCTCATCATGTGACTGGGGACCAAAACAACTGCATTCTAAGGTAATCTGTGAACCTCAGTCCTTGGTTTGCCTTGATTTGGTCACTTGGGACTCTTTCATAGAACATGATGTGGGTGCCATTTTCTGTAAGTGTAAACACATCCCATGTTGCCCAAATAGTACATTTGAGATGCCTTCCTGTGGCCATCAATCCAGTCTAATAAATTAACCACATGAAGAGCAACTGTCTGTTTTTAACCACCTTTTTGAAAAAGTAAACTTTGTGGTCTTAAAGATTTTGTTTTGTTTTGTTTTGTTGTTAAGCCACCAGTCTACTACCTCTGAGAGCAGCTGAATGGCCTTTAGTCGCTCTGGCAACAGAGAAATGAGTAAAATAAAATGAAAGGTAAATGTGAGAGCATTGCTAAAGACTGGAAGAAAAAAAGGAGAAAGATCATATTTATATTCTATGGCACAAATGAGCTAAGGGATGATATCTGTATTTTTCAGCTTTTTCAGGTTATTTATATGTATGGATTCACATGGTTTATATGTATGGATTCATAGGTAATTGGAAGAATACAGATCAGAGGCCTCTTTAATTTAGAAAAAAAATGTTCTTGGGGTCTATAGCTAATTGTAGCATAAATAACAGGAATGATTTTGCTTGTGTTTCCTTTTCACATGAAAATTGGGTAAAGGATTTGTCCCTTTCCAAATGAGAGCAAACCTAAATGTAATGTAAATGCTAAATGATAACTGTAGCTATCTTGAATTTGTGCCATTCTGTGAATGGATTGGACAGGAGAGAAGAAGTGAAGAACTCAGGATTTCATGGGAATATGTATGATTAAAAAAAAAGAAAAACATAAGTCTCTCCTTAAATCAAATGAAAAATTCCAAGTTCAGGTTAGATTTCAGACTAGCTGGTAGATAAATGGGAATGCTGTTAAGTAACTCAGAGTTAATATTGAAAAAATATATTAAACCCCCTACTAGGATTATAGTAAGAAAAGGTGGAAAAAGAATCTTCAAGATCAAGTTCCAAATGTTATTTTAGATGACAAAACTAAAAATGAGGAAGGTCAAATGTCTTGCCTAGAACCATATATAAACTAGTAAAAAACCAAAATGATTTGAACATACTCTTCCTTACTCATAAGCCATAACTCAAATCAGCACAACATCATACCTCTTGACTCAAAATCCAATATTTTCCATCAAACTATGCTAATTCTCTTTCTCCCAGGTTCAGTGTGTATTAGTTGTTGTGGGGAACGCACAAGACAAATAAGCTATGGTCCCTAACTTCATGTTACTTTCAGTCTAGTGGTACTACTAATAAACAGCTATCATTACTAAAATATATACATGCATGTGCATATACACATGTGTTTATGTGTATATATGTATCTGTGTATATATATACATATCACAATTTTAAGCTTTATATATATGTATATACAGAAACATCCCATTTTAAGCTACTAAAGTTTAAAATAATGTACATGTATGTATACACACATAAGATGTAAAAGTATACGCAAATACACATATACATACAATAGTTCCCAGGCAAGGATGCCCTTAGCACTTAAATAAGGAGAGAACATTCATAATCCTTACATAGGCTTATAGACTGAGGGAGAAATGAAATTTTTCCTGAATCACCAGAAATTGTGTGTATAAGTATAAACACACATTTAATAGTTTAAAACTACAGTCTTGTGCGATATGTGTGTAGACAGACACATATAGATACACACGTGTGTGTTTGTACATATATAAAATATGCATATATATATACTTACATGTGTACATATACGTGTATTATGTATATGTGTAAGCGTAGCTGTTTGTTAGTAGTACCATTAGATTCCCTCAGCAACTAATCCTGAGCTTTGAAGAAAGAGCATACATGTATATATATATATATATATATATATATATGTGTGTGTGTGTGTGTGTGTGTGTGTGTGTGTGTGTGTGTGTGCATTTTAATATTTTATACATGATATATATTTAAATCAATTATACATCAGGTATAGAAATAAAAGTGACAATATAAACAAAGAGGGAGCAATTGCTTCCTACTGGACTGGTCAGGGAAGGAGATGACTTCTGAGTTTAGCTATTCTATAACAGTTGGGGGTAGGGGATAAAAAAGAGCAGTAGAGACAGAGAAAAGGGTACTGGGAGCTAATCATGATAGTTTCCATGCCAAGAAAGCTACATCTGTTTCTTGCCCCCTTCCCTTAACCAGGCCAATGTTGGTCTTTTGAATGGTCAAAAAAAAAAAAAAGCTGTCCAGAGATGAAATGTGTTAAATTAATCTAATTCTAAGTTACATTTTTGCTTAGGGAAAGAGAAGATCCAAAGGGACAGAAATCCACCCTGCTTGCCTTTGAAAATCTCCCTGCCACAAGCCATTTTAAATGTACAATTTATAGTATTTGCTAACAAAGAAAAAAATTCCACAATAACATAAAACATGTTTATAAAGAAAGCTCAGAGGAAATTTCAGTTCAGTTTTGATTCACCAAATATAATAATAGTCACTTAAAATGTTGCTAGCATAATAACAGTCATCATGGTGAATCATTTGCCTACGCCTGGTCAAGGGTAAACTTAATTAAGGTGTTTCTACTCTATCTGGTTACCACTTGAATCCATTTTTCAAAAATTCCGTGTCCTTCTTACATTTTCAAACCCAACTTTCCCTTCAGAAACTGGTTAGAGCTTTGATAAGAATGTGATAAGAAGATTGTTGAGAAAATGATAGACAAAGAATAGTAAGATTCCTCATTCAGGTAGGATAAAAGACATGAGAAGAAAGTATGATCCTGACTACATGTCTTTAACATGTAGTCAGAGTAATAAGGGAGTGAAAGAATGGCTTAGCATGCTTCCATAGAACATTGCTTTTGAGGTGTGATATGTGCATATGTGATAGATGTATGTGTAATAATAATAGCTGTGGAGTGGTACTAGCTGTGTGACCTTGGGCAAGTCACTTAACCCCAATTGCCTCATCCTGGGTCTTCTCCAGTTATCCTGATGAATATCTGGTCACCGGATTCAGATGGCTCTGGAGGAGAAGTGAGGTTGGTGACCTGCACAGCCCTCCCTCACTCAAAACAAAGTCAAGTGCAAGTCATGTCATTATTTCTCTGATGGCATGGTCTTCTTCAGCAATGAAGAACAAACATATATTTTCTTGAAATATTGACTCAAAGATTCTGTCACAGTAAAAATTCAGTTATGGTGTTAGAATTTGTTCTGAAGCAAATAACTGTATTAGCCACTAACTGGTGTGCTATTTTAAACTTCTTTGTGACATCTATACACAGGATATGCACCTGTGTAATCTGTACACACCCTTATGCTTTTAATAAATTGCATCATTCCTCCAAGCACAAGATGTCCACAAACTCCAAAGCTACTTCTACCATGGAGCATTGCTCAGTTCCCTGTTTAGATATGTCCTTTAACACTTTTTCTGCCCATAGTCTAGTCTAGCAAATGAAATATTGATAACATATCAAAATGCAGAATGTACTTCAGAAAGCAGGTTAGTGAAGTGAAAAGAATGTTAGATTTCCAGTGAGAAAGACTGGTTTGGAATCCTTGACCTTTTATTATACTCCCTGGGTGACAAGGAACAATTCACTTCCAATCTCTCTCTCTCTCTCTCTCTCTCTCTCTCTCTCTCTCTCTCTCTCTCTCTCTCTCTCTCTCTCTCTCTCTCTCTCTCTTTCACTCTCTCTCTCTGTTTTACTCTCTCTCTCTTTCTCTGTCTCTCCCTCACCCTCTCCTCTCCTCTTCTCTTCTCTCTCTCTGTCTCTCTGCCTCTGTCTCTCTCCTCTCATCTCAGTTTTCTCAATTGAAAAATGAGACAGTTGGATTCAATGACTTCAAAGATCCCTTCCAACTCTAAATCTGGCTCTGGCCCTCATCCTTCTAGGGGTACTGCAGTCTTCCAGGTCTTTTTCTTTAATAGTCTGTGATAACAGTTTTATCATCAATCAAATAAAAGGCAAAGGAAAATGGGCAAAAAGCCTTCTCCTCCATAATGAAGTTGGTCTTCAGATTCTCCCTTTTATCATATCATCTTCTTTTCAGCCTTTGGGACGTGGAGAAAAAAAATGTTCCTAGGTATGGACACCCTTGCTGTTTACTTAAAGGAAGAACAAGCATTCATTCTCTTTTCTCAGACACACAAATTAAGGAAAAGAGGAGCTTTTTTCTGAATCTCCAGGCCAAAGGCAAACTATTTATAAAAATGTATCAAGTATTCCTAAGAATGAGCAGTAAATTACTGAGTTTTTTTTTTCCGTTTCCTTACCTTGACCAACGCCCCACCACTACCACCACCACCTCACCTCAGTGAGAAATATGGGAAAGAGGCAGGAGGACACATATTCTGATAGGAAAGGGATTCACTCTCCCATAATCCTGGGCCCAAGGTACACACATGCAAAGAAATGGAGTAAGGGCTTTAGAAGTACAGCACAAGAAATAGTTTCTAGAATCTAGCAGGCAGAGGAAACAACAGCCTTCAGGAGAGAAGCCAGAGTTTCCTAACCCAAATTTAACCAAATAAACTGAAAATACCAGTAGCAGTCAAAGGTTGGCTAGGAGGTATAGGGCTAGTCTTCAAGATAGTAGTTGCAAAAACATTGAAAAAGAGAGTATCTGGAATCTTGCGTAAAGGCTGCTAACATTTAATTGCTCCAGAAGCCACTAGTAATGTATACAGACTACCATCCTTATTATTATGAATCTTTTGTGTGTACTCAGACTTAACTAGTGGGACAGTGAAAGGGGTAGCTAGATGCTTTGAGCAAAAAAAAATCACCTGGAGGTTGGATACATAACTCTTCCCTTCTTCCCTTGTTAATGTTGCTTGGATACAAGTGCTTTCTCTATTTGTCATTTTCCTGAATAATCTTTCCATGTCTAAATGCTTACTGTTAGTTTGTTTCTTACCAGAGTTGAAATTATATATGCCTAAGGGAGAGATAAAATGAACTAAATTCTAATGTTTCCAGAGAGTAGCTTCTTGCCGCATGGGGGCAGAGCCAAAATATATAATACTGAAAATTTCCCAAAATATTAACTCAAGTCACGGGAGCATCTTGATTGCTAAAAGATCATCAAACATTTATTGAATACTGTTTGAAAACTCCTGGGAATGGCAATTCTCAATTTAATAAAAAATCATTCTAAATGAGAGCAGCAGTGTGAAATAATGGATAAAGAGATGGCTTTAAAGTCAGGAATACCTGAATTCAATATTTGCCTTTGACACATACAGATTATGTGACGCTGGATAATTTGCCTAACTTCTTGGTGCTTCTAAACAGTATTCTAAGGCTAAGGTACAGAGCAGCTGTCAATCTGCATTGTTGTCAGGAGTTTGCTCATGGAGATTTCCCAATCCCAGTAAAGGATGAGGCTGATACAAAAATGAAAATGAGTGATGATGGTAGATGAGAAAGAGAAAGAGAGAGACAGAGACAGAGACAGAGACAGAACCTGAATGATAATGACATTAAGAATGATGATGGTGATAGTGGTGTTAGGGTACTAATAATGATAGTGATGATACAAATGCAACACGTAAGAGATCAGGGAGAAATCGCTCCCCAAAGCTTTCCAGTCTCTCCAGTTAGGTTTCAGCATGACTTGTTTTTTTTTGTGACTGACATGCTATATGTACCCAGACATATGTAGATCCAGAGGTGGGCGTAAAGCACAATGATAAATTAGATTATATTTCTCTATATTTCAGAGTGAATTCAACATTAAATGAATGGTTTGTTTTGTGTCACGAGGTCTATCCTTTCTATAAGCTCTACTGACCAATTCTATTGACTCAACTCTGAAGACCTATGTGAAGCGGCTTGATTTTTTTCATACTCCTAAGTCAATGGATGTGGACACTATCTGTTCATGAATGTGATGCTAGTACCTAGAAAAATCTCAATTTATAATAGATTTCTTCTTTCCTAGTCTCTATGGTGATCAGAAGTTGGTACCTTCACATTACAACATTCCTTTGAATTCTGCAGAGGTATAAAAATATAATAAGATAATTTCATTTTGGAAGAAATGTTATTCTTATAGCCAATATAGTCTTTAAAATAGCTGAAAGTAAAAAAAAAAAAAAAAAGCAAAGTTATGTTCTTTCAAATGAACTGAAGTAATGATTTTGCTGCTCTGCTCAATCATTCCTCTCTAATAATCCCACATCTCAGAAAACCTATTTTCTTTCAAAATGCACTCCAGAGCTTCTGACACCACCATGCCCAGCATCAGATACCTCCTTTCTATACTTGCAACTCTCTTGATATTTCTCCCCTCCCTCCATCCATTCCACTTGCTTTTCATTTCCTTTTGACGTATATTTCTCCATTAAAATATAAATACCTTGAGGGCAGGAATTGTTTTTTTGTTTGAATTTTGCCTTCATCATTTAGCACAGTTCCTGGCACAACAGGCTTATTCCTGTCAAAATAATTTTATATTTTGTAAGCTTTTATATATATTTGTGCATGTTGTCTCCTAGGCAAAATATAAGTTTCATGAGGACAGGAACTGTGTCATTTTGTTTTATTTGTGTATTCCTAGTACTTATCGCAGTGGCCAGAATGAAGTAGGTGTTGATTGATCGACAGAATAAACTTCTTCAAGCATTTCTCTTGGTATACTGTGATGGAATGAGCAATTTCCTAAGGCTTCCATGTTTAGACTTCATGGAATGTGTCTAGCCTGATTAGAAGATAGATAGATAAACAGACAGACAGACAGACAGACAGACAGACAGACAGACAGACAGACAGACAGACAGATAGATAGATAGATAGATAGATAGATAGATAGATAGATAGATAGATAGATAGATAGATAGATAGATAGACAGATAGATGCAAATTCATATACATGCATATGTACACATTTGCATATATTTTTAAAAGGCATTCTTGCACTTATTTTTGATGAGGCTTCCAGTGAGAAGTTTGATCTTAGTCTTGATGAAACCAGGGAAACTAAAAGATGGAGGTAACATGGAAGAGTATTCTAGGCATGGGAAACAACCAGTGTAAAAGAACAGAGATGGGATATGGAGTTTTGTGTTCAAGAGACTGCATCATACAGTGCACCATATAAGGGGGAGTGAAATGTAAGATGACTGGAAAAGCCAGGAGGGATTAGGTTATAAAGATTTTTATATGCCAAATAAGGGACTATATTTGATCTTGGAGATACTTGGGAGTCACTAGAACTCATTGAACTGAGGGTGGAGTGGGGAGTTAAGAGCAAAATGGCCAGATCTATGCTTAGAATAATGTCACATTGGCTGAAAAATGAAGGATGGATAGAATAGGTTTGCTGATTATGAGTAGAGAGAAGGAAATATATAGAAAAGATGCTTTGAATGTAGACATGATGAGATTTTGGCAAAAGATTGTATATATGGGGTTATAGTAAAAAGTTGAGGATGATACCAAGTTTGTGAGCCTAAAGTGCCTTAGAGTATAAGTGGTGCCATTCTACAGGGTAATACATAAGGGAGGAGTGTGAGGGGGAAGAAATGAATTCTGTTCTGGACATACTGAGTTTGAAAAGCTATGGGAGATTCTGTTTAAAATATGCAGGAGGCAATCAGAGATGTGTGACTGGAGCTCAGTAGAGAGACTAGTGCTAAGAGAATCAGTAATCATTTTCATGGAGATGACAATTGAATTCATGAGAGCTGATTAAATCACCAAGTAAGATGGAATAGAATGGAAAGAAAAGGGGTCCCAGGACTGACTCTTGGCCATCAGCCACCATCAGAAGACATGACAAAATGAAGAACTAACAAAGAAGACTAAGAAGGAAAAGTCAAAAAATAGACATGAAAACCTAGAGAGAGAATTTCCAGAAAGAGAAGTTGATCAACAGTCTGAAATGGGACACAGAGATCAAGGAGGATCGGGAGTAAACAAAAAAGACAATGAGATTTGGGAATTAAAGGATGATTGATAATTTTGGAGGAGATAATTTCAGTTGAATGATGAGGATGAAAGCAGAGAGTTTGGAAAAGAATGAGAATAAAAATAGAGATGTCACTCATGAATGACTTTCCTAAGTATGCAGAAGAACCATAACACAAATGCTATTGATGACAAAAATAGGAAGGGAGCTTGAACTATTGAGTAGCAAGCACTTTCAGTTGAGCCCACTAGCTCCAGATACTGAGTGAAGAGAGGATAGTGTGTCCCAATTCAGGAAAATATGCTTGTGTTTCTGCTCATGTTGGATTTGTTGCTGTTGTTCAGTCATTTCAGTAGTGTTCAACTCTTTGTGACCCCATTTAGAGTTTTCTTGGCAAAGATAGGTATGCCATATCTTTCTCTAGTTCATTTTACAGGTGAAGAAACTGAGGCAAACAAGGTTGTGACTTGCCCAGGGTCACACAGCTAGCATCTGAAACCTCATTTGAATTCAAGATGAGTCTTCTTGTATACTATCCACTGTGCCACCCAGCTGCCCTTACATGGTATACTTAGGGGCTCTTTTGTAAGCTATATTAATGTGACCTTATGTAAAAGTAGCAGGGTCATTCATGAGGCATGTTATCTTTTTTTGGAGCATATACACAGGACATGAACAAGAGACTGCCAAGATTCTTCAAATTCAAGAAACACTACTATTCACTGTTAGTGATTCATGGAAAGATATAATGAAAACAGAAGAAAACTGTAATATATCTGTAGTAATTTTCAAGGCTTGGACGGGAAACTGAAAACTATGGGAACATTTTAACATGATAAAGGACACAGTACATATTTTTTGTTAGTGGTGATGTTTTTACATTGTTGTTGTTGTTTTTTTTTTTGGTGCCCTTGCTTTTACATCATATTCAGTTATCAATATGCCTTTCCTCCTTCTCTACTTAGTAAACCTTTATTTCTAACAATTTTTTTAAGTTTAGCAAAATTGACCGATACATTCAACCACAGGAGACAGCATATGCAACATTCCACAGCTATATTTGCCCACCTCTCCAACAAGAGGAAAGGAGGACAGTATACCTTCTCACTTCTTCTCCAGGACTGAGCTTGGAGAAGTCGATTATAGTTTCTTACATTTCATTTTGTCATTTTTTGAGTTTACATTGTTGTACTTATCATTTATATTGTGTTCCTGCTTCTACTAATTTCATGATGCATTGATTCATGGAAGAATTTCCATGTTTCACTGAATTTTATAGTTTTTCTATTCTTATAGCAGAGTTTTATTCACTCACCACAACGTCTTTAGGTATTTTCCAGTCAACGGACATTGTGTTTGTTTCCATTCTTTTGTTACCACAAATATTGTTCATCTTTAGGTTCTAGTGTATTAGGAATGTTTTGTTTTGTTTTGTTTTATCCTTTGACTTCCATGGGCTGACATACTCAGTAACGGAATCTCTGGCTAAAATAATGTAGACTTTTTTTCAGTCTTTTTAACTATAATTTCTATTTATTTTCCACAAAGCTTGAACCAAATCATAGCTTCACCATCAGTTTATCTTAATTCAGTTCCTCTAAAACTATTTTCAATTTATCTCTTGCAACTTGGGTATGAGGGAAAACCACAGAGCTGTTTTAATTTCTATCTACTTTTATTATTGATGATTTGGAGAAAATTTTAACAAAGTTAATAGTCTACAATTCTTGTTTTAAGAAGTATTTGTTCCTGTCTTTTGACCATTTATCTTCTGGGGAATAGATCTTGATCTTTTGTATTTCTGCTAATTCTGTGTGTGTGTGTGTGTGTGTGTGTGTGTGTGTTTGAATTTCAGGGCTTTATAAAAGATATTTAATGTAAATATTATTTCAATTCAGTAGGAAGACTGGAAAAGTAAGAAGATGGTAGTGTCTTCTACAGTAATAGGGAAAATCTCCTAGTTCTGTCCACTCTGCCCTACATCATTTTATGCCAGTATTCTGAGGTATTTACTCTGAAATTCTTCTTTTTATTATGTCTTAAGATACAATAATATGATATTGAATTTCTATGTCACAATTTGTTTAGTAATCCCCCAGTGGAAGAATAGCTAAATAAAGTGTGGATTACGCTTTACTTTTCCAGTTTTGGCTACCATGAAAAAAAGTTGCTATAAATATCTTACCCATATAGTTCCTTTTCATCTGTATACCACATTTCAAAGAATTAAAAATAAAGGCTTCTTAGAGTTCTTAAAATCAGAGGGCAAGATGAAAGTAGAAAGAATATATACAGCTTCCATGTTAAAAAAAAAAACTATGGATATCTAAAAATGAATTCAAGGAACTATAATGAGCATCACACAAGTTCTAGCAGCTTTTATCAGACAGGAGAAGAGAGCTTGGAAATTGACATTATAAAATCCAAGATAAAAAATTTATGATCAAAGATAACCTAAATGGAAAAACTATGTATAATCCGAAAAGGGGTGTTGTTCTTTAATAGAATAAAGGATTTACAAACATTTGGGGTGAAAAGAGAAATACTTAGAAACCATTTTGAAATTAAAAACATACTCCAAATCAAACACTGAATGGTATACATAGTTTTTTTTTTTAAATTAAAAGGCAACCATGTAGAGATCAATTGTTTATATTCATTAGAATGAATGTATTTTACAAGAAAGTCTTCTACAAGGAATTCTTTATGACTTTAAGGGTCATAGAAAAATGTTAAAATGGCAGATGATTCATGGTTGATTTTGTTGTGTTTCAGTAGTCTTAGCAGAGGACAAAATGGGAGGGTATAATAGTAATTTAAATGGGAAAATCTTTCCCATTCATTAATAGGTCCATGTGACTGGCTTAAATCACTTGGAAGCCTAAGTCACATGTGGTAAAAGGAGCTTGCTGAATGGGTGGAACAGGAAAGACCAAGCAGAACTGGTCAGGCTAGTCAGAGCTGGGAAAGACACAAGCAAGAAGACAGCTAGACCCATGAGTATTTGTTTGTGGGAAGGTCCCAGTAGGGGGGAAAGGGAAAGGCTTAGAAATACCTTCATCCCCTGTAGTGCTAAAGTGTATTGACTTCTTGATTACTATGACTGATTTGGCTTTCTGATGTCTGAATAATTGTTTTCCTCCTGCCTTCTATATGAAGTCTGTTATACTTTGCGATTGAGAACTATACTGGCATATTCATAGTCACCACCAGTGCTGTGAATATTGCCTTGGTGATACAGAGGGACAGGTTACTATGCTATGGGGAAAAAAATAGAAAGAAGAGAAAATCACTAAAGCATAATTGAATTACAAATGATGAAGAGAATACAGTCATGAATGAAGGTATGGAGGGAAAAATTTTACTTTCATTTGAATTGCATAAAGGAAAATTGAATACAATTATACCACTCAAATATACCCATGTAGATTTTGGTATAGAAACACATTAAACTCAACTTAAGTCAACAAGCATCTTTTTAAGTGCCTACTATGTGCCAGGTACTGTGCTAAGTGCTCAGGATAAAAAGAAAGGTAAAAACCAATCTCAGTTTTCAAGAAACTCATAATCATGTTGGGGCATTAAAGATGCAAAGAACTATGAAAAATGTGATATATTAAAGATATATTTAATATAAGGGAGAGATAGTGAAAGGTATAAGGGAAAGAAGAGGATAGGTAATGAAGCAATCATAAGCAAAATAATAATTAATGTGGTAGGGAGGAATATTAAGGAAAGATTAAAATAAAAGGAAGAAATAGCTCTTTTTTCAAAATAAAGGAAAGAAAAATCCAGGATCATGGGAGAGAAGGGTGAAGGAACATCTGCGACACTAAAAATAGGATGTTTCATTTGTAAGATGACAAATGGCAAGAATAGTCTCATTCTCATGCTATTTTCTTCTTGTAAAGAAGGAGAGAAGTAAAGAAAGAGATGGGAGTAAAGACAGGGGAAAGAATACATGGGTAGGATTGAGAGACATACAAAATTAGCAATCATAATTGTAAATTTTAATATGATAAACTAAACCATAATTATATTTTAAAGCCAGCTTCTGCTTTCTATTCCATATCTAAACATGAAATATGAAATTCTATGTAGAATTAAAATGAATCTAGAGCAAAATCTATCATGATTTAATTAAACTAAAAATACCAGTGGTATCAATCATGATTTCAAATAAAGTTTCACCAAAGAAAATCATAATAATAAGACAATATACCAAAAGGTATTATCCTTTTGATAACCCACAAATTTAATTCTTGGAAGTCTATAAAGGACCATGATATGTAGCCATTCAGATTCACCACAATAATGTTGAATTTAAAATGATTAACTTTTTTTTCAGGGAAAAGTTTAGGGGTCATTAAAACATTGTATATTTTCCTGAAAAGGAAATCAATCTACTTACTATCTTTCTCTTGTTCAGTTCTTGGCATAGATCTGTCCAAGAGTAAATACAGGATCATTTATAGCAGTTGTCCATCAAACTACATATTATAGTCTAGACAAGAGACATTTTTCATCCACTTTTTTCCTGTGTGGGTAGTTATACCAAAGTGCTCTTTTTTCCTTCTTCCTTTTACTCATTCTCCTTTTCCTCCTCCTCCTCATCCTCTTTCTACTATTATCTTCATTAATATTATTCTCATAATTATAATTATCATGCTAGTGATAAGAACTGAACCTGTGATTTTTATCAGTGTTAGAAAGTCTAGTTGTAGAAACTCCCTTCACCAATGAACATGGATAGTCCATGTAAAATGTAGAGTCTTAGAGAATTACCTGGGCACACTGACAGAATGAATAACTTTCATAGGGTCATTCATCCAGTATATATCAAAGTCAAGGCTTGAACCCAAGTCTTCTTAAATCTCAGGCCAGTTTACTGTCCTCTAATATTCTAAAGGTTGGTCTGATTAACATTATGACCTAAATAGGAGCATCTGGAAAAGCTTATCATGGCCAGGGAATCTTCAATTTGCATTCTACCCTGGACATTCCCCATGAATGATGGTCAATATCTTTGGTGAGTACATACCTCCTCATCACTGTTGTTAGATATGAATGAAAGACTCACTGGTAAAATGGAAACTTTTAGAAAGAAATCTCCTGTTTCAAATACTTTTAAAAATAGTTAACAATTAGTGTAATAGCATCCATGACTGCAAAGATGTGGTCTGTTTCAGAATATAATTTGAAAAAGCCTACTTTTTTTCTTCACATTCCTTCATCAAGACTCTCAGATGTGCATAGATCAGTCAGTCAAAATGTATGTATTCAGTAACGACCATACGTCAAACACTGTACTAAGCACTGGGGATACAAAGGGGGGGCAAAAATTGTGGTCCCTGCCCTCAAAGAGCTCCTCACATTCCAGTGGGGTTGACTGAATTCAATTAACTATGTATATGCAAGGTGTATTTAGTATAAATGGAAAGTAAAGCCAGAGGGAAGGTATTAAAAATGGAAGAAGAGAATGACTGTGAAAGACTCCTTGTGGAAAGTGAAATGTGAGCTTAATCTTGAAGGAAATCATGGAAATCAAAAGCAGGGGTAACAATGAAGAATGTTCCAGGTATGATGATGAACAGTGAAAAGGCAAAAAGTTGAGAGGTAGAATACTATGTGTGAGGAGAAGAAACATGGTGTTGCTGAATCATAGATTATATGGAGGGGACTAAAAGGTAAGGATACTAGAAGGGGAAAAAGGGACCCGATTGTGATAGATAAATAGATCATTTTGTATTGAATTCTAAATGTAATAGGAAGTCACTAGAATCTATTGAATTGAGAGTGTGGACTTGTATTTTAGCTTATTTTCATAAAAATTTTGTGGAGATAAGAAAGAAAGCTTGCTTTTCATTAGTAATTTAATATTTACTTGGTTGTATTTCTGGGAATAATAATAAACTCTGAGATTTATCCCCTAAATATTTTGTATCTTCTTTCTCTTTGAGATATCTTGAGGACTGATTTGAACTGAAATGAATTGGATCTCACTGACAACATATATATGACTCCTGTAGCTATAGAAACATAGGATATATATGTGTGCATACGTATGCATATATTTGTATATATGCATATACACACATACATATACACACACAGCTATGTGTTATAGACGACCAAGATATAGACACATAAGGGTATCTCAAAAGTCCTAGTGCAGTTTTAAGTTCTCAAACCTTAATAGCTTAAATGTTAGTTAGCTGAAGCTTAAACATAATAGCTTAAAAGTATGCCCAAAATATTAGAACACTATGTATCTAACATTGTAGATAGATGAGAGAGAGAGACAGACAGACAGACAGACAGAGAGAGACAGAGAGAGACAGAGAGACAGAGAGACAGAGAGACAGAGAGAGAGAGAGAGGAGGTAGCATAGTGATGTAGCATATGCTGATCTGTGTTAGTATAGGACCTTTTCTTGCCAGGGGGAGCTCCCTTTACCTGTCAAATGACAGGTTTGGTCAAACAACAATAATACTACTTTAAAACTTTACAGATTCTAAAATGTTTTCTATATGTTATCATGTTTCATCCTCACAACACATCTGTGAGGGTGGCACTATAGTTATTATCTTCATTTTACAAATAAGAAAATTTGCATTTCTTGCCGTTTTCAGTCACACAGTATCAAAGGTGGGATGTGAGCTCAGATAGTCTCTGCTCCTAAGACCTGTGTTGTTTTTTTTTTCCTCCATACCATGCTGCTTGTGAAAGTTATAAAGGAGGATTCACAGGATAGAAGCTTGACTTTTGGCTTGAGGGGGAGAGTGGTTGTTTGAAGGAGACAGCATTAGAGAAGGTCCTTAAAGAATCAATAAGATTTCAATAGTAGAAATTGAAGGGTGGGAGTAAAAGGGGTTGGGGAAAGGAAATTTCAAACAAAGAAAACAATATGAAGAAAGTTATGAAGAAAGAAAAGACAGATCTGTGTTTAAGGAACAGCAAGTATCTGGCATGACTGGATCATAAGGTAAGTGAAAAAAGACTGTGAGAGAAAGCTGATAAGGCTAGGCTAGAACCATATTCAAGTGAAGGCATGTATATGTCAGAAGTTTTCATTTATATCTAACAATGTTTTGTGAGACAATAGACCTATAAATTCATTGATTTTCTCCTAATGATGTTTAGCATCTGCTGTAAAATTTATAATGCTATAGTGTTAACTACCTAGTACCCTGAGAGTGTAAATGACTTATCTAGGGTACTACCACCAGTATATGTTACAGGCAGGACTTGAATATTTTTCACTCCAAGGTCAATATTCTACTCACTATTTCACACAATTTCCTTGGTTAAATATACTTAATAAGATAACATAATATGTATATGTATACTTCATAAAACCTAAACAAATTATATATTTAATATATTTATGCTTAATAAAAGTAACCCTTATTCTCACACACATGCATGTATTCACATGTCATTTAATTGATTCATAGTCCTTTGGACATTATAACCCTTGAAAAGTAGGCATGAAATACATTATATAGACACCAGTGTTTTCCAGTTTGGGTAAATATCTATTCTGGAAATCCTTCATTTTATTTCTACAAAAATTTTCAGCAGATAACTCTGGTTTTGCCGTGATTTTTAGATATACTTTACACATTCACACAGTCATGAAGTGACCAATTATGGTGGCGCATTTGAAAAATTTTACAATATCATTGTAAAGATTTCAAAAAAGAAAACTCCAAATTGGGTTCATGTGTTTACACATTGGTGCATGCAAGCCATGTCTAGAAGGAGCACATCTGTTCAGGGTGAGATTAATCGGTTATACTGCATGCAGAGGGAAGCTGGGAACTATTTCATTGTCACCATTGGGTAGCCCTCCAGATGCTTAGAATTCTCCTTGTTTCAGGGATAAACCTTTCAATGGCTTCATTGACACCAGAGTATGTCAATAATGCAATGTATTAGCTGGATGCAAATTTTATACAATACGGCATGGAAAGCAAACTGTAATTGCGGAGACTTGGGTGAATGGAGCTTTTTCCTTTGACTGAGCCCATTGTTGAATCGCAGCCTGAACCTCCAACCCTTTACTCTGTAAGGACACAATAGGCTTTGATATGAGATGGTGGGAAAAGGACTGGAAGCCTCATTTCACATTCAGCTGCAATTCATCAGCTTGGCTAGGACTTTTAGCAGCTTTAATGACCAGTGCAATTGATGGTTAAATCAATTTGCACCGGTGACAGCATGGCTAGCCTCTAGACTGTAACAATCCAGGATTACAACAGGCAAAAAGGCCTCTGGTATTCAGCTGGGGATGGTTTCTGCTCAGCCCAGAGTGAGAACAACCAGGAGACAAAGTCCCTCACAAAGCAGGCACTAGAAAATGCTCACATTCAATCCAGCTGACTACACAAAGCCCTCACTTTTTTGAAAAGTGGCAAAGTGGATTGGAGGTGGGGGTGGGGAAGGCATTGTTAAAAGTAAAAATATACAGTAGAGGACAAAGGTTCCTCATTTTTACTCTATCCTAAGGAAAGTAGCATGCCTGAAATAATTTAAACTATGTTTTCTTGGACTTCGTGGGTGGTCTTGCCTCCCCCCACTCCACTCCTCAAAACAAATCTCAAGAGCAGTGTCTGAATTATGATAGAGGATTTCATTTTTTTTAAAGGTGGAATGAGAATAAGAAAAAAAAAACTGCACACTTTAGACTCTGGCAATGAGAAGGAAAAACTGCTCCCTCTTCTGTTTGTCGGAGGGAAAAAATAAACAGGAAAAAAAAAAGAAAGCATAGAAATCTAACTTTTCTTTTTTATCTGCCCTAAAATTTGAGGATTAAAAAAAAATACATACATATCTGAGAAGGAAAATGGTACCATTAGCATAGCAAGTATGCCTCACCCCTTCTGGCATCTTAGCTGTTCAAGTGATGTTTTAACCCATAAGGAATTTTTATTGAGTTAAATATTTAGCCTTTCCTATCAAATGATGTAAAAGATAAAGTTTGCCCAAAGTATGATAGTTTGAGAAAGAAGAGAAATGCCAAAAGTGCTATTTGGCTGCAAGTGGAACCAGCCGTTAGCATATATACCCTGCAGTCATGGAGTCTGTGCTCTAGCAGTCATTGAAGCCTCCTCAGAAATCTATGAAAGATCAGAAGTGGAAGAACCTTTATTACTAAATGTTCAAGAAACTCTAGGATCTTCCCAAGAATTTTTCAGATTTTTGAGCTATCTTAAAAGAGAAAGCAAAATGTCAGTATTTTCACCAGACCAATACATGAAGTGAGTGATTTGGGGGAAAACAAAGAAAAAAACAAGAAAAATCTAAGAAATACATATATTATCCTAAAATAATCAAGCTCACAAAAGCAACCAACACTACTAGCCCAAATGACATAGAAGTGCTCATAAATTTTTACCCCTTTGAATGAATGAAAATTTGGATGGGGGAGGCACTTAGCGAGTGTAAAATTCAATTGAATCACTTTGATAGCATACATGGGACTCCCATGTTCAGCATCGTCTGGTATACACTATTGAATGTGCTAGAATAACAACATAGCACTAACATTTTTAAGAGAAGAAGATAAAGAAGAATGGGCAGGAAAAAATATGTAGAATCTCTTTAAGAGCATGACTAAGTCCATGGGAAATAGTGTTTTGTTTTGGGTTTTTTTTTTTTTCCAGAATGCTCAGCTAAGTCATTGTGAAAAATTTAAACAACCTCTCGCAGCAGATTTGTCTAAATATTGAAAGAATATTGAGGCTTGGAGACAGGAGATCTTGGCGTTGGGTCCAAAATCTGTGCTTGGTATAACTGGGGGAGGGGAGAAGAGAGAAGAGGCTGGTTTCCATGGTAACATTGCTGGGAGCACAAACCAAACATGCATGTATCCTTCCCAGGGGAGGCAGGAGTGTGTAAAACCTGTAAGGAGGGGGAAGGGCAAAGGATGGCAGCTTCTGAAAAGCCATTTTATGCTGAATAAGAGTTTTTGTGTAAAGCTGTGACGTGATCCATAACGGACAGTACACACAGACAGAAGAGAGAGGCTGGTGCTGTCCTGCACGAGTGATTAAGGATTCTCTTCCTGGGAATATAATTCTGTCTTCAGATTTCTACCTCAAATGGGTACAGGAATTATATGCATCCTCCTACATATGTGGAATTCTGTCATCCAAATTCTGCCCTGAAATGACAGTGACAAAAAATAGAATTCTTTTGCATATCTGCATTCCTCCACCAATATATTTCATTAAGCAGGTTATATGAATAGCTTTTCTCTCAGATTCATTTTCTTTGGTTTTCAGATACCCATTAAAATATGATTTCTTCCACTTTGAAATATAGAATTTCAGACTTTAGGGACTGGAGGGACCTTAGAAATCATCCAGCCCTATTCAGTTCAATTCAGCAAACATTCATCCCAGATACAAGAGGCTCCTAGATCTACCACTCAGAACCTAGATTTGAAGAAAAAATCTGAGAGGAAGAACCTTTTTAGGCAACTAGGTGGAAAAGCGGATAGTGTAATAGACCCAGTGTCAGGATAGGCCTGAGTCCTAACCTGGCCTCAAATGCTTACTAACTTGTGTGACCCTGGGTAAGTCATTTAACTTCCATTTCCTCATCTGTAAAATGGGGTTAACAATAGCATCTAGAACCTGGAATTGTTAAGAGGATAAAGTGAGATTATATTTGTAAAGTTCTTTGCAAACCTTAAAGCGTAATATAAATGCTATAGACCAATCCACTCATTTTACAAATGAAAAACATAGATGCCTGTTAAGTGTAAGACACTATCCTCTCCTTGCTAGAAACAACAAAAATGATGGAGAAAACAGTCACTGCTCTCAAGAAGCTCTTTGTCTACTGGAGAATGCAATAAGTAAGTAGACAGGTAAATATAAGATAAGGTAGCAGAGTTGTTTAATTTTATGTAAGGTGGAGAGAGAGGTATAGCAATAGGTAGAGATTTAGGAAACTTGAGTTTTAAAGTAGTTTCCACTATACTAACCCCTTTGAGACTTTGACAAGTGTTTTTGTTTCCATTTTTAATGATGGATTAGGATCACTAACCTTCAAAATCCATTCCACTTTTTACGTTCTATAAATCCAGGAAACTGAAGCAGAGAGGTTAAAAGCCTTCCCTAGAATCACATAATGAATGACAGAACTCATACTAGGCCTCAGGTAATGCCAACTCAGACACTGTCTATATGACACAGGGCAAATAGGTCACTTAAACTGTCTGAGACTCAGTCTTCTCATCTACCGAATTGGGAGGTTGGACTACTACTCTCTAATTTTCCTCCATCTTCTGACTTTCTAAGTTGATACTTCAATACTTATTGGCCATTTCCATTACCTCAACACTACTGTAATTAGCGATCTTGAAGGATATCCTTGCTCTACTATTGTCACAAAGTCATAAGAATATGAACTTGGTTAGACCAGCCCAGGAAAACACCATAATGATGTTGTGGCTATAAATAGATATGGGTTGTTGTCCTTCGTTTTCAAAGAGGACCAAGATGACATCACCATGATCAAGTGAAGTTTCAGTGTGTCCAACTGTGACTGGTCAGACCAATATGAGCTCGGAATGCTCTACCACAGGTTAGGCACAGATAGTCTGCATGAATCTTTGGGGTGGATACTCCAGATTTACACATCCTACAATTCATTTGGGCTGTTTCAATTCTGCTTTGCTCAAAGAACACAGCACCCTTTCTGATGTGGGCATGCCATGCTGAGCAGCCCTGTGCCAGTGTCTCCCATGTTGCACAGTCAAATCCAAAGTTCTTGAGAGTGTCCCTGTATTGCTTCTTTTGACTACTATGTGATTGCCCCATGTGAGTTCTTCATAAAATAGTCTTTTTTGGCAAGCATATATTTTGCATTCGAACAATGTGACCAGCCCATTGGAGTTGGGCTCTCTGAAGCACAATTTGAATGCTTGGCAGTTCAGCTCGAGCAAGGACTTCAGTGTCTGGTACTTTATCCTACCAGGTGGGCCTCAGAATCTTCCTAAGATAGTTCAAATGGAAGAGATTCAGTTTCCTGGTATGGTACTGGTAGACTGTCCATGTTTCACAGGCAGACAACAATGAGGTCAACACAACGGCTCTGTAGACCTTCAGTTTGGCAGTCAGTCTATTACGTCTTCTCTCCCAAACTTTTCTTTGGAGTTTCCCAAACACTGAGCTAGCTCTGGCAATGCATGATGCATCAACCTCATTGTCAATGTGTACATCCCTGGAAAGTACACTACCAAGGTAAGTGAACTTATCCACAGCATTCCAAACTTTTCCATTTGAGAAGACACAGACATAGACAAACAGCTACAAACACACAGACACAGATGCAGGTACAGATGCATATATGGAGTAAGTAATGAAAGAGCAATGGACTTAGCAGCTGAGTTCATTCCTAGTTCTATTCACAGTATGAGTTACCTTAGACCAGGGGTGGGGAACCTGTGTTCTTGAGGCCACATGCTGCCTTAAGTGTGGCCTTTTGGCTGAATTCAAACTTTATCTTCTTATCTAAAGAATTTAGGCCACAAGTGGCTTCCACACAGCAGGTTCTCCACCCCTGCCTCAGGCAAATCAGATATCTGCTCTTGTGAATTTTCCTCTACTGTGAAATAATGACATTAGACTAATTGATCTCTGAAATCCTTTCCAAATTTAAATACTATGAAAATAATGGGCAAATCCCCTCCTCTCTAATGTGCGTGCGCGCACACACACACACACACACACACACACACATACACACACACACACACACACACACACACCCAATTAAGGGCAGGGTGTTGATATAGTGGCAAGAGTCCTAAACTTGAACTCAGAGCACCGGTGTTTCAATCTCAAGTCTGTATGTATATCATGCCACTGGACCCAGATGGCTTAGGAGAAGAAGGTGAGGTTGGTGACTTTGCACATCCCTCCCTCACTCAAATCAAGGTCAATTGCAAGTCATCATCATCTTGATGTTTTCGAGAATTAAGGACAAACACAACCTCTGAGTGAGTAGCAGCCTCCCCTGCCCTCCACTCTGTTCCCTTCCCCTCCCCTCTCCTCTCCTCTGGTGTTCTGGTGTTCTGCCCAGGTGACGGTAAAACTCCATGGCCAAAAGCTGCCTTTTTTTCCTTTGCGTTTACTGGCTATATTTCTTACTCAAAGATCAAGCCTTAAACCCAATTCACTCTTGAGCTCATTGACTGGACAACAAGTCCCCATCCACCTAGCACAGAGTGGATGTAATAACTAAATAGTAATTGTTTCTCTTTTACCCAGGAGCCCTGAGGGTCTTCCCCTCCCAGTTTGATTTTTTTTTTTTTTATTAAAGGGGCCATCCCTTGAGTAACTTAAAGAAGCCTATTCCTTGAATGGGTATATCTCACTCAAAGTAAGATTGTGATAAGACCTAAGCCTGAAAGGGTCAGGGTCTCACATTGCATTCTAGGCCATTTACAGTTGTTTTGATGAATATCATGCCACTGGATCCAGATGACTTGGGAGAAGAAGGTGAGGTTGGTGACCTTGCACAGCCTTCCCTCACTCAAATCAAAGTCAACTTCAAGTCATGTCATCATCTTGATGTCATGATCCTGTTTGAGATTGAAGGACAAACACAAAAACCTGTATGCATTAGATGTGTAACCTTGGACAAGTCACATGAACTTCTATGGACCTTAGTTTAAAAGGTTGGATTTGGTTGTTTGTCAGGTTTTTTCATGTTTTCTTTTATTTTATTTTTTCCAATTACATGTAAAAAACAATATTTGACATTGTTTTTTTCTTTAATTTTAAGCTGCAAATTCTCTGTCTCAGTCTCTTCTCATTGAGGAGGCAAACAATTTGATATGTTGTACATGTGCAGTCATACAAAACCTATTTTTCATATTAGTCATGTTGTGAAAGAAACACAGATCAAAAAAAAATAGAATGCTTTGATCTGCATTGATAAGTCATCAGTTCTTTCTCTGGAGATGGAGCATTCTTCATCATAAACCCTTAGAAATTGTCTTGGATCTTTGTATTGCTGAGAATAGCTAAGTCATTCACAGTTGTTCATCATACAGTATTGATGTTGCTAAGTATAGTGTTCTCCTCAGTTCATGTAAGTCTTTCCAGGATTTTGTGAAAGATCCTACTCATCATTTCTTATAGTATAATAGTATTCCATTCTAATCATATGCCACAACTTGTTCAGCCATTCCCCAATCGATGAGTATCTCCTCAATTTCCAATTCTTTGCCACCATAAAAAGAGCTGCAATAAATATTTTGTACAAATAGGACCTTTCCCCCCATCTTTTTTTTTTATGTCTTTGGGATATAGACCTAGCAGTGATACTGCTAGATCAAGGGGTATGCACAATTTTATAGCCCTTTGGTCATGGTTCCAAATTGTTCTCCAGAATGGTTGGATCAGTTTACAACTCTAGCAATAGTGCATTAGTTTCTCAATTTTCCTATAATCCCTCCAGCATTTGCCATTTTCCTTTTCTGTCATATTAGCCAATCTGGTAAGTATGAGATGGTACCTAAAAGTGGTTTTAATTTGCATTTCTCTAATCAAGAGTGATTTAGAACATTTCTTTTTTCATATGACTACGGATAACTGATTTCTTCATCTGAAAAAAGTCTGTTCATATCCTTCGACCTTTTATCAGTTGGGAATGGGAAATGACTTATATTCTTATAAATTTGACTCAGTTTTCTATATATTTAAGAAATCAGGCCTTTATTAGAGAAACTTGCTTCAAAAATTGTTATAGTTGCCAAAAACATTTTTTCATCTTTTGAGATAATAATATGCTTTTTGTCTGTTTTTTTACTGATATGGTAAATTATACTGATAGTTTTTCTAATACTGAATCAGCCCTTCATTAATGGTATAAATCCCACAATGTTATAGTATATGATATTTCTGATATGTTGCTGTAATTTACTTGCTAATATTTTACAAAAATGTTTACATCAATATTCATTAGGGAAATTGATCAATAATTTTCTTTCTCTGTTTTTGCTCTCCCTGGCTTAGGAATAAGCACCATTTTTTTTATATTAAAGAATTTAGTAGGACTCTTTTACCTTTTTTTTCTAAATACTTTATGTAATATTGGGATTAATTGTTCTTTAAATGCTTGGTAGAATTCACTTGTGAGTCCATCTGGTTCTGAAGATTTTTTTAGGGACCCCATTAATGGCTTGTTAACTTTTCTTTTCTAAAACAAGTTTATTTAAATATTCTAACTCCTGTTAATCTGGTCAATTTATATATGTATTTTTTTATATTCATCAATCTCACTTAGATTGTTAGTTTTTTGACACTAATCTATATTCAATTTCTTAAAATTACTAAGACAAAGCATTAAATATTATTTTTATTTGCAATATATTTCCTATCCTTATGTAGATTTGTATGTAGTCTATCTCAAATCAAATTAAAAGGGGAAAAAGTTCCAAGAACAGAGATTCTGCAAAAAATATTATATTTTAATGGCATGTTCAGCCTACTCTGAAGCTGTGAAAATTAAACCTAAAGTGATATATCATTATATCCCACATAATAAAGGAATTATGAAACCCCAATAATATTCTAGAACATTTATGAAATGTGAGAAAAAGGATTAATATATACATAACAGTGATTTTTAGTCCAATGTAAACAACAGCAAATTACTACAGAAGGAGGAAACTGTTAAGCTAATTCTTTTAAGGAATGTAGATTTTTAGCCAATCAAATTTTGTCAGTATCATTTGCAAGCCCTCATTTACCTATTTCATTTCCACCATTGTTCATAAGTATCTTTATAAAATTCCTATATCTCATTATTGTAATAACAAAATAGTCACTACCTTGTGGAAGATGCTAATAGGTAATAGCTTGGAAGCCCCAATTATGCTGGTAATTAATCTGACATGGAGGTGGAATCAGATTAGTTTTACCCATATGTCTTTCTCTTACCTTGTACGTTATTACTCATATTGTTACCCTGAGCTTTACATGTTCCACAATATTTTTATTGCTGGACTGGACTCTCGGTCCCTATCTCTTCTTAATGATCCTGAAGATGTCTTTCTTTCTGAGTAGCCAGCTCTACATCATGGAGATTATGATGGGACACCATTTCCACTCCTCGCTCCTCTTCTTCACACACACACACACACACACACACACACACACACACACACACACTTACTTCTGTTCTCATATAAGAGGTCTCATTTGAAGTCAGTAAATGAGTAATAATAATCTTCAGAGTTGGTGCTTCTAGAAGCCTGTCCTGCAGCTTAGCATTTTTCATTTTTCTCCTCTAGAGGATTGGCTAAGATCATTACAAATACTTCACCCTCTATTGCTTTCCCATTCATATAATCTGTGCCCCTAACTGTTACTCCTCTGTCTTCAAAATGAACTGTCATAATCTTTCAGGGTCTTCAGATTTTCTAATTTTCCAAAATCACGAAAGGATTTCTTAGATATTTCTTCTATCATTGCAATGACCAAGTTTCTCACAAACAAAACTTTAACCTTAGCCATAACCTCCGGATTCTTCCACAGAATCAGCCTACTAAACAGATTATTGCCCTGGACTACTTTTCTACTCACTGGCCTTATGATCTTCATACCTAAAGAAACAGAACCCCCAGTTCTTTTAATCATTGGGTTGATGACAAAGAAAACATCCATCAAAACTTCTGTGATTTTATTGAATTCTTATATTTTCCTTGGTTTTATTCTTTGGAATCAATCCAACAAACAGCCTGTTTTCCACAGAGATACCCATGCCAAAGTGTTACTAGGATGGATTTTATATCAGTGTCATATAGACATGAGAAGCGATGAATGTATATATCTATTTTGTCCTGACAGAGGATCTAACATAAGATATAAGTCCCAAATGGAACCAGCCTTTTCAAACAGTGGTACCATCTTATCTTTATATAATTTTCAAGATCTATATAAGCTACCACCCCAAAGCAGATCTGGGACCAGTGATGGAATACAGGAGAATAAGCAAAAAGTGTTTTGAAAACAACTAGATGTATTGCCTTGCTACCCCATCATTATTTCCTCCTTACCCTCCCCACACCATCAACCACCAATCACTTCCTTCTCATGTAATGGACAGATAATTCTGACAACCAACCTAATGGTTTATTTTCCTTTAATGTCTATGTTGGTGTTCAGTAGCTAACATTTTAAAATTAAGTAATTAGGTGCTGAGCTTGCTTCCCTGAAGTCTGACATTAAGTGGGAGTTGTCTTCTCCAGAAAAAGAGATGGTCCTAGTTGTTTCCATTGAAGAGTTTTAATCTGCAGAGAATGACTAAAGCAGAAGAGTCAGTAGTGGTCCATAGTGCCATCATTAGTAACGAAGAGGAAAAAGGGACCACAAAAGCAAAATTCCAGACAGAAATTTTAGGAGAACATCATCCAACCTTTGTAAACAACAGAACTAGTTTTGCTGGGGAGAGATACACATGTAAAACGGAGTCTAATATCCACAAGAAAGTGTTCAGGTAGAAGTATTACTTTAATCCTCCACTAACATCCAACTCCAATTGTTAATCCTAACTTGACATTGACCCTCATTCTCATTCTGTGCCAGCTGAGCAAAACCCTAGAAGGTCAGGCTAACCAAATGATATTGAATACAGACATATACCACGATGGACTATTTGACTGTGTTCTATACACCAGCCTAAATCTCAAGCAGGCTTTTCATCAGATTGGTCACCACATGTCAAATTGTTATGGTCAAAGTAAGTCATGAAGAATACTCTGTGATGTATGCAGGATTACTGATGAGTTCATGGAAGGCATGTTCTCATCATAATACTTGGCAAGAACTTAAGTATTCTCCCCAAAGAGAATACATAAATTACTTATAAATCACCTCTAGAGACAAAATGCATCACTGTTTGCCTCAAGTCCTCAATTCATGAGCATGGCATTTTAATTATAATTTGTTAATTGATTGATTCAATAAATATTTATTAAAAGTGGCAAATTACTTTAGGAGTTACCTCATAATTGCCCCCTTGATCTCATCCCCTGCCAAAATTCATTTTGATTACCTAACCCCATAATTCTGTATTCACTTCAATTTTAGGAATACTAGTCTCTAATACACACTAGTATGGTTATGCCTTATATTTCCAAACTATCCAAATTGTATAATTTCCAAGATCTAGAACCTTAAAATTCTGCTTTTGCACTATGACAAAAATAATTCATATGCAAAGACATGAGAGGCATTATGGCACAATATGCAAAGCACTGGCTGTGGAATCAGGAGAAATGTTGGATAAAATCCCACATTAGATGCTTCCTAGCTGTTTGATCATGGACATATTATTTAACCTCTCTCTAAACCTTACTTTCTTTATATGTAAAATGGTGATAATAATAACACCTAAACTATGTTGTAGTGAGTATCAAAGTAGATAAAAGGAGGTGAAAGCCTTTGCAAACCCTACAGAAATGTGAATTGTTGTTGATACCTCCACTCAAAAACATGCATTGTCTCCCTATATCTTACCAAATAAAATTCAAACAGCCCACCATTCCACAACCTAGCATCATCATGTCATACCAACCTTATCTTTATTTAATTCTCCCAATATATTTTATCCTGAAGCTAAAGTGGATAGCTCTCCTCTTTCCATCTACTCCTCTACCCCCCCATCTGTACTATATTCCCACACCTTGCTTTTACATAGATCAGAGGTATCAAGAATAATATATCCTGTAATATTCCAGAGTATGGCTCAAACCAGATTAAAAGTGCAATTGGGAACATAGCAGAACAAAGGCCAGGACCTAGTTAAACTATCCTACCAGTCACCTCTAAACAACTTTAAAAATGATACCTCAAAACAAATTTTGGAGTAGCAGAGAGAGCAAAAAGTCAGAGAGACACATTTTTCCAGTCTAAGACAATTTAGGAGGTTGGCATGAGAAGTCTCCACTGGGGAGGGCATAGGCCAGGAGAGTAGCAAGAGTACCAGTGGTGGTTCTTGTAGGTGGCCTTGCCAACTGCAGCAGCAACTTTGGGAGTTATCAAACTAGAGATGGTAAGGGTGTCTGACAACTGATCAGAAATGGATTACAGGGGACCCATTGTTGGCATTAGGTGAAGCTGGTGCTGACTGGCAGTACTATTGGTCATAAGAAGTTCTAGATCACAGTTTCAAAATGGAGAAGAGTACTTGTAATTGGTCACAAGGGGAACAGGGGCCCTGGTCCCAGTTCCTGCACTAGCATTTGAGACTGCAGAGGAGCAAGGACCCTTCCCTGGTGAAGAACAGAGTACAGACCAAGAGAGCAATGACCACACCTCTCCCTAGATCACATCAAAAACTTGCAAACTCCCAGAACTAGCTCTGAAAACAGCATCATGAAAAAACCTAAATAATTGGGACAGTTTCTCCCCACCACCAGGTGAGCAGACCCCAACTTAAACATTAAATTCAAAGAGCCTGGGAAAATGAGCAAACAACAAAATAGCTTGCCCATAAAAAGCTGCCCTTTTAGCAGGGAAGACCAAGACAAAGATTTACAATAACACAGCAATGTGAAAAACATTTACAAGAAAGTCCTCAAATAAAAATGCTATTTAGACCCAAGGCCATCAAGAATTCCTGGAAGAGTTAAAGAAAGAAATGAAAGAGCAAAAATGGAGGGGGAATGAGAGTGATGCAAGAAAATTATGAAAAAGAGAATTAATAGATTAGTAAAAAAAAAAAAAGACATTAAAACACTTAATAAAACGTCACCTTAAGAAACAGAATTTTCCTAATGGTAAAAGAGACATAGAAATTTCACTGAAGATCTCCTTTAAAAGCAGAATAAGCCAAGTGGAAAAAGAGGTACAAAAGTTCACTGAAGCTTTCCTGAAAAATTAGAACTGGGAATTCCTTAGAATTAGAATTAGGAAAGTAGAAGATAATGACTCCACAAGACTTCAAGAAACAATAAAACAAGGGGATAAGAGATATAGGGAGGGGTCACAGTGGGAAGGTAGAGCAGAGGAAGTAGGGGTCAGAAATAAGACAGGGTGAAAAATATGAAAAAGGATAAGTAGAGGGAAATAGGATGGAAAAAAATGTGCAGTTAATAATCATAACTGTGAATGTGAGTGGGGAGAGCAAATCCATAGAAAAGAAGCAGAATGAATCAGAAATGAGAATCCAATAATATGATATATTCAAGAGACACACCTGGGACAGAAAGACACACAGAGAGTTGAAATGAATGGCTGGAGAAGAGTCTATTATGCTTCAGCTGAAATGAATAGGGCAAAGGTGGCGATCATGATTTTAGACAAAGCAAAAACAAAAACACACCTAACTAAAAGAGATAATCTGGGAAACTACCTCTTGCTAAAAGTACCATAAACAGTGAGTTAATATCAAAATATTTTACAGCAAGTGTCTCTGATAAAGGTCTCATTTCTCAAATATATATAAAGAACTAAGTAGAATTCTTAAAAATAAGAGCCATTTCCCAACGGATTTAAAGTCAAAGGATACAAACAGGCAGCTTTCAGGAGCAGAAATCAAAGCTATCTATCAGAAATTGCCAGTGTTGGAGATGAGGGAAAATAGGAATATTAATGAACTGTTGGTGGAATAGTAGACTGGTCTAATTATTCTGGAAAAGAATCTTGAATTATGCCCAATGGGCTATAAAACCGTGCATACTCTCTAACCAGAAATAGTACTACTAGGAAGAAACTCAAAGAGATTTTTTAAAAAGGGAAGGATCTAGATGTACAAAAATATTTATAGCACTTCTTTTTGTGATGGCAAAGAATTGGAAATTGAAAGGATGCCCATCCTCTGGGGATATGGTTGAATAAGTTGTAACATATGATTGTGATGGAGAATTATTGTGCTAAAAGAAATTAAAAGGGAGGCAGTTTCAGAAAAACAAAAAACAAATAAGCAAACAAAAACATAAGCTTTCCCAATCCTATACGAACTGATACAGAATGAAAAGAGAAGAACTGAGAGATTATTATGCACAGTAATGGCAATGTTGAAATGATAATCAGTTTGTGAAATATTTGGCTGTTCTGATCAATACAATGATCCAAGAAAATTATGAAAGATTGATGATGAAAAAAATGTTATTACCTCCTGAGAAAGAGAAATGATTAATTTCTGAGTGCAAATTGAAGGATAATTTCTCACTTTTTTCTTTCAACTTTTGCTTTTTTGCATGATATTGCAAATATGGAAATATGTTTTGCATGATTTCACATGTGTAATTGACATCTTCGATTTCCCATCTCAGTAGGTGGGGTAGGGGTTGGAGGGAGGGAAAGAATCTGGAACTCAAAATTTAAAAATAAATTAATGTTAAAATAGAAAAAAATTAATTGAGAAATATTTAACAAAAGAAATAAAATACAATAAAACAATATTAATATCTGCTTTTCTAAGACAATATAATGCACAGATATTCTTAGGTATCAGTTAGTGGGCCCCATTTTTATTTGAGTTTGATATCACTGATTTAGGCTGTTTCCACTGCCCATATTGACCTCCCTATCTTTTCTTCCACTCACTTTCTGCTAAATACTAAACCAATTTTCTCCAGGACATCTTGATCTTTCCAGTTGACTCTTCAATTGCTCCTCATATAAGATTTAGTTTTTCACCTTTCTAATGCACTTAGAGGGGTAGATAGGTCAAAGTAGATAGAGTGCCTGGCCTAGACTCAGGAAGACTCAACTTCACTGGTTCAAAGCCATCCTTAGATATTTACTAGCTGTGTGGCCCTGGGCAAGTCACTTAACCCCATTTGCCTCAGTTTCCTCATATGTAAAATGAACTGGAGAATGAAATGGTAAGTCACATCAGTATCTTTGCCAAAAAAACTCAAATAGGGTCACAAAAAGTCAGACACAACTGAAAAATGACAAAACCACAAGAGAAAATATACAGCATGTAATAACTGTTTTTGTACTGTTTTATTTTGTTTTAATGCTATGCTATCTTGTCCTGGTCCCTGGCTTCTTTCTTTATTAGGTAGCCTGGATTCATTAAGGTATATTAGAAACTAGGCTTTCCATAAACTGAGGAATCAATTAGCTAGTAGCTGTGCCTTTTAGGCCCATGTGTAACACTGTTGATTATTTATTTTCTCATAGTTGCCTTTGACATTCCCATACTAGATTATTTGAGGGTGGGCATCATGCCTTCTATAAAATTTATTTTTTCCAGTGCCTCTACATGTAGTAGGTTCTTAGTGTGTGCTATGTTACATTATATCATATCATACCATATCATTTTGCATGGTAACTATGGACAACTAAATATACTAAATGCTGGAGTAGACAGAAAACTCAACCAGGTAATATCCTTACCTTCAAATAACATGTGGTAATATGATGCAATCTTTTTCATGCATTATGCAGTTTAAACTAAGCCTTTAATAAAGTAGCTGTCATAACACAAACATACTGTCAACTATATGTAATGTAAGACAAGATAGACATATGCAGGCAGACCAGTTAAAGATTGGCATCAGAATAAGTAAAGAGGAGTTATATTGGATAGTAGTCAAAGGACCTCCTGCAAAAAGGAGAAAAATGAACCAAATAAATTTTACTTGCTTTGAAACTCATACAGGTTAATAATATTTCATGCTCAATACTTTCACTATTGTAATGAAGGACTGTGCTCCCACTGGTCAGTCTTCCCATAGTAAAATGCTTTTCATGATTTTGCCCATTTTAAAGGAACCATATAGAAAAGCAAACACCTTGACACATCCAGGATGACCTGTTGTACAGGTTCTTAGATCTGCTTTTCTAAAAGCAAAGTAACTTTTGAGAGGTCAACAATCACTTTAATCAAGTACATATGTCATTCACTTAGTTCAGAGGGAAAAGTCAGCACCCTGAACTTCAGGGAAAATACAGAGAAATAAAGACCAACACACGGGCTTCCAACTTTCTGACTATAAGTAATACATACATCCACAGATGTATCCAATTGTCTGACCATTACATATATACATAGTTACCAGAGAGAGAAGGGCCAACATCTGGGTTTTTTAAGCATTTAGGGGTGGGGGGGGGGGAGCTCCTTAGTGGCTGCCCAGAGTCTTGTCTGGCCAAACAAACACTTCCCAATGAGTAAGCCTCAAAGTAAAACCTCAGAGTATTTATACACTTTTCACGACCAGAGGGCATCACAAGCCTTGGGAACCAGTGCCTCATTAGAAATTAACAAAAGGTGTGGGCCTTCCTACAAAACAAATTTCCCCTAATCAAATTTCCCTTGATTGACAGACCCATTAATGGGTGGGGAAGATCTTTAACTCTTTTAATTACCATTACACCATCTTAGATTTACTCAGACCAACTTTAGGATTCACACAGTAGGTTGAAATTTTGAATTGGACATAATATTTCACCATTGTTTATATTTATAGCAGTCATATGACTAGAAATTGGAAGGATTGAGTCGTACCCAACTAAGCCAACTCTGTTATCCCAGGTCTTATTTTTCCTTCGGCTATTCAGTTATGATGGCTGTTATTATTTAAAGTCTCATCCTCTTCCTCCAGACACTCAATATATCACAATGCAGCTGTTCCCAAAATATTCTTTACAAAACTTTCTTGTTTCTTTGTCCTATACTGTATTTGCTAAAAGGAGATACCTGTTAAAATTAAATTTTCAAGAATTGAAGTCACAAATCTTTCCTGGGGCAGTAAGTCGAGTTGGCTTTCTCTTCATATACAACTCTATTTTTCTTATGATATTTGCAGAAAATACTGTACATCTTGAGGTATTAGTGTAGTGACTGGCAAAAAGTCAAACTCTCCCAGAATTGCCTTTTTACTCTTGCCTCTTGACCCTCACTCCACAGAACTTAACTATATTTGAGCAATGTGCAGCAGCTTAATCCCTGATTTTTGCTTTAATCTGCATTTTCTCTAAATACCTAAGCAAATCAAAAAAATATTAACTCCAAAAGTTATAGCCATGTAGGTAGCTATGAAGTATATTTCTTCACTGAGAAAAAGAACCATGAAGATCACATTCAGCCATGTCCCATAAGCAGTTCAAGGGTATGTCCTCTTCAAGGGAAAGTATTAGATACTTGTAAATGTCTCCATGGTATAATATTGGTAGCTATGCTTCTGTTAGAGTGGAAAGTTAGAGTGGAAAGAAATGGGCATCTATCATGTGCTATTCCCAGCAACATCACCCACACATTTGCTAGTTACTGAGGTGGAAACTTGCCAAGCCATGCATCAATCTCAAAATAGTGTCTGTGATATGCAAGGGAAGATTGTGGTTGCCAAATGATATGGAGACTGTCAGTGGCTACTGCCCCATCTTCTGCCAATTCTTCTTCCAGCCCCCTCCCCATCTTTTTAAAATATATAATATATTTGTAAAAAATTGGGGTAAGATTTAGTTCAAGCTAAGACTCTGCCCCCAAGTCATCTGTAAAGCATCTTCTGCCCTAAAATAGTTATGTTGATAGGAATATGAAGGAAGTTGGTCCAGGTTTTTCTCTTTATGTATCTCTTGAGCAACCTCAGTTAATTGGTTCCAGATGAGTTGTGCACTTGTAACAAAAACATAAAATGCTACATTCCTATGGGGATACCAGGAGGATATATGTAGTTTCTCCATGTTTTATATTTAGGGATTAAATTTTTGTCATTTGCCAGGTTTGTATTACTATGTCAGTCTCTTTTCTATGAATGAACTAGGGAGAACATCTTATTTTCCTGATCATGTCCCTCTATTGCTGATATCCCACCCAATTCCCCCAACTCCCCCAAACCCCGTTACTATGTATGACCATGATACGATTTCTTTCAGTGATATTTTATAGATTGCGAGTAATGATCTGCGGAGAGATTTTGTTAAGTGATCACAAATCTATTATAATCTCAAGGGGATCACTTGTATCAGGAGTTCTTAATCTAAAGTATGTAACTTTTTTTTTTAATAACTGTTGTTATTCAGTCATTTCAGTCATGTTCAGCTCTTTGTGTCCCCATTTGGGAGTTTTCTCAGCAAAGATGCTAGAATGGTTTGCCATTTCCTTCTTCAACTCATTTTACAGAAGAGGAAACCGAGGGAAATAGGGTTAAATGACTCACCCAGGACCACACAGTGTCTGAAGTAAGACTTGAATTCCTAAAGAGGAGTCTTTTTGACATCAGACCAAGTACTCTACCTATTTTGCCACCTAACTGCCATTTTGATAACTGTATTTCAATACAATTGGTTTCCCTTTTAATTCTATGTATTTTATTTTATATATTTAAAACCACTATTCTGAGGAGTCTATAGGCTCCATCTGACTGCCAAAGGTAGTCAGGGCATGAAGAAGATTAAATGCTTACTGTGTGACAGGCATGATGTTAGATATTGAAGATACAAAGACAAAAAAATTAAAAAAAAATCCGCACTATATCCACTGATATAATATATGCACCATGAGGACAAGGGTTGATTCACTTTTGTCTCTGCTTCTCTTTCATGCCTAGCAGAGTGACTGGCACATAGTAGGCATGCTCACTGATTGATAATAAACCAATTTGTTGGCCTATCCTAAATATTAATGATTGCATATATTAGAGGCTGAATATACTTTTCAATATTTTTTCTTGAAAATGTAATAACCATATGGTTGCATAAATCTGCTTCTTGGTCTTTATGTCATTTCTTTTTTCAGAAGCATGCATTAACCTGTTACTGGTACCCAGTTCAGTGACAGTACAAGAGTCAACTCAAAATTATCATCCACAGATGGTATTGTTTCTCACAACTGACTTTCAAATTCTCATTGATACCTATTCGACCTGAATATTTTGTTGACAGACCCTAGATGTGTGTTTACCCCAGCCCAACAGGAGTTAAGGTAAATGGTTTGAAAACCCTTCTGCCCTCAGAAAGATGAAATATTTTATTGCTACCATGATCCACTTACCTGTAAGTTTTCAAAGAACTGCTGTGTTCACTCCCAAGATAACATATCAGATACTATAGATATAGTATATCTGTAGTAGTTAACAATACCCATGAATTAAAACCCAACTTCATGAAAATATAATGGTGGAAAGGTTATTTTAATCACAAACTTGTCAAAATTTGTCCTTAATGTTGTCAAATGAGCACTGGTTGTTTATGGTATATATCTGCTAGGAATTCATACGGCATTTATTTAATAATCATTTAAGGGCCTATTATGTGCAAGTTGCTGATCCAATATAGATTGTTCCTAGATATCTAGCCACAGGGATTCCTCTGAGACAGTCTGGTGTTCTTTCTACTGGGAAAGACTACCCACTAGGCTACAGGTTAAACCCCATCTCTCATTGTTCATTTCACAGGTATTATTTTAGGGGCTTAAGGAGACTTTTGATACTTTCTCAACTCAAAGATTACTAATGCACAGATTCACCATCTTAAGCAGGAATAAGACAATATGGTCCAAGTACCAGTTCCCTCTAGAACTTAAGGCAGAACTTAGCATTAACTATCCTTGACATGCTGGATCACAGATGTCAGAGCTGGAAGTAATCTGAGGAACGATCTATTTCATACTATTCCTTGTCTTTGGTACGGAAAGAGGAAGAAACATTTATATAGAATTGGCTACCTACCAGGCACTACGTTAAATGCTTTATAAATATTATCTCATTTATTATAAATATTATAATAAATAAATAAATTTATTATATATAAATAAATAAATATATTAATAAATATATTATATAAATATATTATTATATAAATAAATAAAATTATTATTAAATAAAATTATATATTAAATAAATAAATATTATATAAATAAATATATAAATTTATTATTATATAATAAATAAATATAAAATATATATAATAATATATATAAATAAATATTGTAATAAATAAAAATATTATCTCATTTATTATACATTTTATCTCACAACAGCTCTGTAAGGTAGGTACTGTTATTATCACCGTTTTACAGTTGAGGAAACTGAGGTAAATGGTGGTTAAATAATGTGCCTAGGGTTAGGTATCTGAGACCAAATTGAACTTGTCTTCCCAGAGTGCTATGCGCTGTACCACCTGGATACCTCTTTGCCTCCAAGACATTCAATGAGAAGGAAATCACTACCTCCCAAGACAACACATTCTACTTTTGGGTAACTCTAGAGATTCAGTTTTCCTTACATTAAACCTATATACTTCCCTTTCTATGTAGTTTCCATGCATTACTTGTAGTTTCTGTGTATTACTCCTATTTCTGTCTTCTAGGACAAGCAGAACATTCTAAACCCCCTTCTATGGAACAGTTCTTCACAAACATGAAGACATGTTGCTTTCTAAGTTTCCTCCATAGGCTAAACTTGCCTCATTCCTCCAACCAGTTCTTGTGTTATATGGACTTGACTTCTCTTGCCATCCTGGCTGCACTACTCTGGGCACCTCACCCCTACTATCCAGCTATCGATGTCCTTTCTAAAGATCTGTACTCAGAGCTAAACATAATACTTCAGGTGTAGTCTGTCCAGAACAAAACACAACAAAACTCACCTCTCTAGTTCCAAACACCTTTCTTCTTTAATTACAACTTAAGATTACATTTGCGTTAGATGCTATATCACACTGTTAGCTCATATTGAATTTGCAGTATTCCAAGTACTGATTGGACTAGATGTGTCACCTATAAATTTGATAAGCTTACCATTTATTTAATTCAATCAACAAACATTTATTACATTGTTACTATATGTAAAGCAATAACACAGAACCCAGAACAAACCTTTGAGACATTCTACCAAAGATTTCTCTCTATGGTAGTATATATATATGTATGTATGTATATTGTTCTTTTCACTCTACCCATCCCCTCCCACCTCTTTTGAGTGACTAATTTTTTAGATTCAGTTGTTTTTGTTGTTCTTTTGTTTTGTTTTCTGAGATTGGTAGTAATTCACAACCCCTGATACCACAACTGATTTTCGTAGAAGTTTTGATCTATTGCATTTTTTCTAACCTGAGGTGGTTCACCCCTCTTCCAGCAGTCTGGTAGTCCCTCACACCTACTACATGCTCAACACTATGGTTGAGAAACATAAGGAAGTAGCCTTTGGTCTCAAGGAATTTTCATTCTACTAGGGGAAGAAAGACAATGTGGACACATAAAAGATACAAAATGATATCAGAAGGAGAACTTCAACAACTTGGCAGATCAGGAAAGGCCCTCTGCAAGAGGTAGCAAATCAAATGTGCCTGAAAGGGAGTCATGGAATCTAAGAAATGGAAGAGGATAAGAGACTCATTCCATGTTGCAGAATAGCCTGTTCAAGAGCACAGAGAAGGGAAGTTCTTGTTATACAGGAAAGATTGCAAGTTAGCCAATTTGTCCAGAGCATGGAGTATGTGGGGGGAGTAGTATGCATTCAGTTTGGGAACATAGGTAGGAACCAGACTCATGGACCCCCTGAAATCTAGCCACTGGATCCCTAGTTAACAACCCTTGAATTAGAGTATATTCTTGAACAAAGAAGTCTGAATTATCCGTGTTTTTCCCAATAGATATCAATGCAGCTTGAAATGTTCAGCCCCAGACAACTTGAAGAGAAAAAAATGAAATCCTCTTTGAGCAATCCTTTAAAGAAAATCTATCCTGTTCATATCTAGTGCCTCAGGTTGCAATGTGGTTATGGATTTATGAAGCATGTGTCAGAAAGAGGTGACAGCAGGGAGACACCTTTGGTTTAACTGTGGTGTATGGTACACTTTAAAAAATAACTTTCCAATGGAGTGCTATTTGTGCTGCTATATGTAACTATCCAGCTTCCAGTGAAAACAGTGGGAAGAAAAAAATTGTCTGACACTGGTTGCCATGGCAGCAATGTAAAGTGCAAAGAGGAGCAGAGAATCTGAATTCTGTGACCAGGTAATGAATTTAGCATCTACAGGAACAGAAATGGATTTCCTGTCACAGCCTGTAAATCAAGCACAGGAAATGAACATACTGTGGATATTTTGGTATGTTTAAAACCCATTGGAGATGCACATGAGGGGCAGGGAGGATGCATCATATTACCCCAAGGGCCTTGTCCCTTTCCATCAGCCTGCTTTCATCCAAACAAGGAAGGACAAAGAAATAGCTACCACTAGGAGCCCAGAAGTCTGCAACTGCCAGTGGAAGAAACGAAAGCTCCCAGAGGGATAATGATGTAACTGGTTCTTATCTTTCTGGTCCTCTCTGGTGTTATTGCCAGCTGAGCACCCTCACCAACATTCTTCCCCTTCTTTCTGCCCACTGAAACACCATATGATGGAGGTTCTCACAATAACCCTCTCAAGATCATAAATTTAGAGATAAAAGATCATAAATTAAAGAAATTTAGAGGTCATCAAGGCAAGCCCTTTCATTTTTTAGATGTGGAAACTGAGGCTAAGAGAATGAGTGACTTGACAAGGTTCATGCAACTAGTAAGAGTCATAGGTAGCATTTGAACTCAGTTCTTTCACATTCTAAGCTTAACATTCTACCCACTAGGCAACATTTCTTTTTACTCGCCTCTGCCTCACCTTCCCATTTTTGTTAACTATATATGACTTTCAAGTTGGTATTCCAGACCTGACATTTTTTTCTCATTTGTTTTTCTCACTAAATCATTGGCTAATTAATTTCACCAGTGGATTCATGAAGAAAGCATTGATTAGCTGTATTCCAAAGAATAATCTGGGGATGTAGGGGCATAGTTAGCAGACTTCCAGGCCTGGAGTCAGGAAGACTTATCTTCCTGAGTTCAAATCTGTCCTCAGACACTTATTAGCTGTGCGACCTTGGGTAAATTACTTCACGCTGTTTACCTCAGTTTCCTCAACTGTAAAATGAGCTAGAAAAGGAAATGGCAAAACACTCCAGCATTTCTGTTTCAAATGGTGTCATGAAGAGTTAGACATGACTACAATGACTGAAAAACAACAAAGGATAATCAAGGTGGGAGGGGATGGGTAGAGTGAAAAGAACACTGGAAGTGTTTCACCCACTGCACCCTACAAAACACACACACACACACACACACACATACACACACACACACTTTGCCAATGGCACCATACTTTTGAATTCCAAACCAGGAGGGAAAATAGATGTCCATACCACTCTACTAGATAAAATATGATCTTGTAGCTTTTAATCATATTTTAGACTATGGACAATTTACCTAACCTCTCTGAGCCTCTGTTCCTTCATCTGTAACAGGGAGCTGATAATATTCCTAATACTTCTGTCATAGCATTGTTGCAAAGTTCAAATGAGAAAATGTGTGCAAAGTGTTTTGCAAGAGTTAAAGCACTGTAAAAATGCTAGTTATTATTGAATACTCATTGATGGAAGGTTCCATCTCTCCCCAGGTGCACCATTTCTGGTCTCACTCCATCATTTTTCCTGAACATTCCAACAAAGAGCTTGCTGCCTCAGTCTCTTTTTCTCCACTCATCCTTTTGTATGTCTTTCGTCTCTCTGCCAGAGGTTGCCACACTGTAATTACCCTCCTACATATCACATCTCCTCCTCAGTCATCCACTGTAGGTGTTCAAACCTTCAGTTCATACTCACTCCTAGATATTTTCCAGTGTACATGCTATCACTGCCTTTCCCTCCACATTGCCACACCCAAAGCTCCTAGGTTACCTCCCAAACCACTAGAATGTTCACTATCTGACTCTTCTTTTATGATGCTCCTAAATAGCACCTTTCTCCCTACATTTTAAAACTTCAAGTATTTGTGTTTCTTTGCAGATTGCTGTTGTGTGTCCTTCATTCTTGAAGAGGACCATGACATCAGGAAGGTGATGCCACAACTTGCATGTGAATTGGATTTAAATGAAGGAGGGCTGTGAAAAGTCACCAGCCTCACTTTTTCCTCCATAGCTGTCTGGATCCAGTAGCAAGATGTAGATCAGGATGACTGGAGATGACCCTCTCCTTTGAAAATGGTCCTGTAAGGGCAGAAAAAGGGAGAAAGTCTATATCCAGTGAGGAACATCTGTATCTGTCTTTCCCACTCTCATTTCCACAGTGTTCCAACTCCTGAGAGCATTCACATATTTGGAACTGACTCCTGACCCTGCAGTTTACAAAATGTGTAATCTGGAGCTAGCCATTTCATACCAATTGGCCTCATTTTCTTCACAGAAGGGGAATACTAATGATAATTGGGTGATAACATAGGAGACTACTAGCTTGGGCAAAAGAGGCCTTACATGCAAATCCCACCTCTATCACATCTGACTTATGTGACACTGGGCAAAATTTCTGTTGTTGCTCAGTTGCCTCTGACTCTTTGTAAACCCGTTAATGATATTATCCATGAGTTTTCTAGTCCAGGATACTGGAATGGTTTGCCATTTCCTTCTCCAGTAGATTAAGGCAAACACCGATTCAGAGATATTCCCAGGGTCACAAAGCTAGTAGTGTCTGAGTCTGGATTTGAACTCAAGTCTTCCTGACTCTAGGCCCACTACACGATCCACTGAGCCATCTAGTTGCCTCATTTTGGGAAGAATCTGTAAAATGAGGAGATTAGGTCCCTTCCAGCTATAAATCTATATTCCTATGATAGTCCTACATTACATGGAAAACTCTTTTTGAACTACAAAGCATTAAATAAATGTGGAATATTATTTACTGGGCATAGTTTAAGAAAGTGCCGAAATTTCATTAACAAAAATCCTCCTTTTTATGCTTTGATTATAATCATCCTTACTACTAATCAAATATCCACATGATATTTGGGTATTACATATTGCCACATGTGGGTTATTTACTCATTTTCATGAAGTTTTTGAATGAGAATTTTAATGGAAATTAAAGTGCCCATGGCTGAAAACATAGTACACATTTAATAAAATTGTGTTAATAATTAGATAATTTATTGTATACATCAAGTATCCTCAAATGAGTGTGGCCTCTGCTAATGAGGTTTGTAGTCTATCTGGACATCATCATTCTGTGTCATTATTTCCATATTTTCCAGCAATCAATAAGCGTTAATTAATCTTCTACTGTATGCCTGAAATTAATCATAAAAATGACAAAAATGTATCAGTAGCTACCCTCAGGAACCTTATATTTTGTAATTCCTCTATAGCCTGAGCTACACAAATCACAGGTGGCTAGATGGTCTAGTGGATAGAGTTCTGGTCCTAGAGTCAAGAAGTCCTCATCTTCCTCAGTTCAAATATGGCCTTAAATACTTACTGACCATGTGATCCTGGACAAGTCACTTAACCCTGCTTCCATCGGTTTCCTCATCTGCAAAATAGCTGAAAAAGCTGGTGAACCACTCCAATATCTTTGCCAAGAAAACTCCACATGGGGTCATATGAGACATGTCTGAAAAATGATTTAGCAACAACATATAAAGAAGTGGAAGTGCTCCTCTGGCTCCCTTTTGCCTTGTAACTATTTTGTCTCATTTTCTGGACAGACAAGGCTTTGGAAGGCAAAGATGATATGGAAGATAGAGTGCTAAACAGAAGCCCTGTGTTTGAATAATGCTTCAGATACTTCCTACCCAAGTGACACTTGAAGAGTCATATATCATCCCTAAGCTTCACTTTTATCATTTGTAACATGAAGATGTTTGACTCAGTAGTCTCTAAGTATCGTTCCAGGTCCAAATCTATGATAAATTTTACGATAGTGACTTTCACACCACAAATTATTGAGAATAATTTTCTAAAACTCATCCTATAAGATAATGTATTTAAAATTTACCCCTTTTCATTACCCTATAGATCTCTGTAGTCATATGTTTTCTAAGAATATGGTGTTCCTTCATACGCTGGTATCACCTGGAGAACATCAGTGTTCAAAGATAGGTTTTATGCAACAGGCCATAAAGGAGCATTTGGCAATTTCCCAAATATGGTTCTTTCTTATCTCCTCCTATTCAATTCTGAGTCCAGCTCATTGCCCATCTGCAGCTTCTGAACAAAGTATCTTTTGAATGATAAACTAAATGGGCTTCCAGTTTAAATGTATGTCATAATCTGGACAACATACATTTTTCATCTACTTTTTATTCTTCATACGGGTGGCTAGGCTGACCCCTCAGATTATTGTGTATCTATTTGGGAAAGCATTTCAGCAGTTTTCTGCATCTCTGGAGTTTCATCCCTGAAAGGGAGAGAGAGAAGGAGGAAGGAAATAAGCATTTATTAAGCATATGTGCTACATTATACAAGCATGATTTCATTTGATCCTCACAACCCTGAGAAGTAAGTGCTTTTATTATTCTCATTTTATAATTGAGAAAACAGAAGCAAACAGACAAATGACTTGCTAAGTCACACAGCTAGTAAATGTCCAAGACCTCATTTCAACTCAGGTCTATCTGACTTCAAGCTCTCTCTCTGCTGAGTCACTGATCTGCAGTAGGCAATGGCTAGGTCTGAACTAAAATGGTGACTATGTGAAAAAAGAGAAAACAATGTAGGTAAGAGATGCTATGAAGTTAGATTTGACAAGATTTGTTGGACCAAAGATATCTTTATGGTTCCATTGGTCATAGGTACTCATGATTTTAACATGTGCAGGAGATTTCTTCTTTAATGAAAGTCTTTCAGGATATATTTTCTTAAACACAGTTATATTTTTTTAAAAAAACTGACAGTGCTGAATGACAATGCTGAAGAAGGACAAGGTAGGGAATCCCGCATCTGGATAGAAGATTAATGACTTTCATTGGTGGCTCTGCTGAATGTCCTTGTGTTAGTGGCATTCCTTCCCTGCAGTATCTTAATGCCTCATTTACTTTCTCTGTGAAAGGGAGATAATAGCAGCCTTCTCTATACCTTCCTAAGCAATATGCTGAGCTGAATTCAGAAATGCCTGGGAAACACAGGAAGAAAGGTCAATGCTAATACCATTCATTCTGTGTATTTTAGGTAGCCTTGAAATGTTCAGCGTTTTTTTGTTTTGTTTTGTTTTGAGTTTTGGGGTAGCCTTGTCCTCATCATTCAAGTGTCTTTAGCCTTGGTGTTTACACGCATATTATGCTTTCATTCATTTTTATTGTCTATATCCTATTCCACTTTCAATCACTTCCATGTAATTGCTGCTTTAAAGTTTGCAAAGTACTATTCTCACATAAACCTATGAAGAAGATAATATCCCCATAACTGTATCCCCATTTAGTCAGATGGGGAAACTGAGGTTCAGACAGGTTAAGTGACTTTTTACTTATGGTTATATAGCTTGCAAGTTTCAGATACAACCTATTTCTCCTGGTGACAAGTTCAATGCTTTTTTCAACCATTTCAGCATGCAAGAAGGATTATTGTAAAAGGTTACCGTTATTCCTACTTCAGTGTGAAACACAACAGCAAATCAGATGGTAAGATAACTGGCTAGATACCATTATTAAGCCACCAATTAAAATGAGAAACAAGGCAGAAAGTACTAGATGTCTCAATTCTTTTTAAATAGAAATAACAGACAGAACAGATAGATAACAAACAGAAATCGGACAGAAAAACTTGGCCAAGACCCTACTGAAAGTAAATTAATGGATTGCAGATGTTACTGCATTTTCACAGTATACTGTACCCAGATCAGAGAATAGGAATGGCCCCAGCAGGACAGATGTTTTTTGCAGTCAGTGGAAAATTCAATCAAATAAGCTATAATTGCAAAAGTAATTAAAGTTCATTACTTACAGTAAATATACCCAGAAAACTTAAGTTTCCTAAAGCAGAGTGACTTCTCTCCCTTGCCATCACATCAGACAAAATTAAAGATGAAAGAATTAGACCACTAGAGTAAGGGAAAAGAATTCTCTATGGATAAAAAAATAACTAGAATAAAAAGATTCTAGGTGGTCAAACATCTGTGAAAAGTAATACAAAGTTTAATTAGAATATTTGGGATGCTTTCTGGAATGTCAGCTTGGGATAAAAACAAAGTATAAGCAAAGAACATTATCATCAATCATAGATGATGACAGATATGATCATGTCATGAACAACACACTAGTTATATAACATCCAAATGGTGCTGTCAAGAATATTACATAAGAAAATAGGAAATGTAATAGTGGGTCAGACAAATATTTTGCCAAGCCCCATGGCCTCTCTTTGACAGTGGTACTAACAAGTGTTTTTAAAGAAGGCACGATTCTCCTCTGAAGGTTATATACAATAGAACAAACACTCCTAGATTTCATTAGAAACTTATGAGGATCTGTTATCATTTGCTAATTTATTACATCCAAACCATTGTTGAATCAATTTCTTTTTTCAGCTTCCAGAACCTAGATTAGTGAGTATGTAAGGAGGGGGAGGAGAGGAGTAGAAGAGAGAGGGAGAGGGAAAGTGAAAGGGAGGGCAAGGGAAGGGAGGAGCTGCTAGTCTGTACTCACAGGTTGTGTTTATCCTTCATTCTTGAAGAGGACCATGACATCAAGATGATGACATGAGTTGCAATTGACTTTGATTTGAGGGAGGGAGGGCTGTGCAACATCACCAGCCTCACTTTCTCCTCCAGAGTCATCTGCATGCAATGACATGGAATTCATCAGACTAACTGGAGATGGCCCAGGATTCAACTCAATGAATAAGCCTCTTTAAGTAGTTACTCAAGGGATGGCCCCTTTTAATAAAAGGCCTTCTCTCCATTCCACTCCCCTTCCCTCCCCTCATTCCCTTCCCCTCCTCTCATCTCCATACTTGCCTGGAGTGCCATGGCCAAAAGTTGCCTTTTTTCTTTGGGGTTACTGGCTAGATTGCTTGCTCAAAGACCAAGTCTTAAGCCCCATTCACTTTGGAGCTCATAGATTGAACAACAGGGACTTGCCCACCTAGCACAGAGTGAATGTAAATACTAAATAGTAACTATTTCTCTTTTACCCAGGAACCCTAAGGGTCTTCCACTCCCAGTTTGATTTTTTTTTTTTATTTTATTGAAAGGGATCATCCTTTCAGTAACTACTTAAAGAGGCCTACTCATTGAATGGGTGTATCTCTTGCAAAGTGAGAATCTGATAACAACTTAGGCTAAAAGGGCCAAGGTCTCCCACTTCATCCTGGTCCATCTCCAATTGTCCTGATGAATATAATATTATATCACTGGACCCAGATGGCTCTGAAGGATAAAATGAGGATGGTGACCTTGCACAGCCCTCCCTCACTCAAATCAAAGTCAACTGCAAGTCACATCATGTTCTTAATGTCATGGTCCTCTTCAAGAAAGAAGGACAAACACAACAGTAATGAGTATATAAAATAAGACTTCATTTTGCTTTAAAATTATCTTATTATCTTCTTGTCTCTTTCAAGTTATGATAATTAGTGCATTAGTAGTCAGTCATCCTATCTATGCTTTTTTATATTTCTGCAAATTTTAATAATCCCCTTGAACCTAGACCTCTTCACAATGGACAAGAGATCTCTTCATTTGGATCTTCCTTCATCCTTGACACAGTATCATTTGGCTTACTGTAGATTTTTCCCATCTCCCATGTTTTCTTGAGATGAAGTGACTAAAACTGTAGCATTACATGTAATGGCAACATCCTGGCACTGTACAAGAATCAGATCATATTTAAAATTTTGTTTCTTTCTCTAAGACTTCCATGATTTGGCTTTGGCTTTTTATTCACAGCTGTGCGTTGAGTCAACCTCAACTCAATTCAACAATTGTCTACTGAGTGCTTATTCAGTTCAAGGCACTGTAAAAAGCATGGATCTACTTTCATACTTTGGTATGGAGATGGTCCTAAGATCTTGTTTGGAACAGGTAACTTCAACCCATACAAACTTTCTCATCCTATGCCACTTTTTTCTATGTTCTTTTGTAAATCCTTCACAAATAGCTCACCCAGCGTGCTGGGAACCTCTTTTAGGTCTCTGGAGATGCAAATTAGTGCTTGCAGACTATTGATTGACTACCTTTTGCTCTCAATACATTATAAATGCCTTTTTCACTCATACTTTTCTCTGATGGTATCCTTTATGCCACGGAATTATGTAGATAAATCAAACTTTCTTCAGGTAGTAATTTCTCATACAACTCAGAATTATAAAGCAACATGACTTTTCACTGGTAAAATATCCATAAGCTAATATGATAAGCTTCCAAATCCTATATTAAGATTAAAAGTGATGAGGGCATAGTGAATAGAGTGTTGGATCTCGACACATGAAGATATAAGTTCTGTCTGATATAAAAGTTATGTTACTTCAGGCAAATCAATGCAGTTTCTTAACTATAAAATGAGGATAATACCATCTATATCACAGAGTTGTTGTGAAAATCTAATTAGTAACTGCATAGCAATGTCTTCCAGACTACCAGTCTTGCTTCGAGATTAGCCTCCATAGTCATGATCCAGGGAAACTGCTCCTGTGGAGAAAGTGCCAGTCTTCCACATCAACTATAATTTGCAAGTGACCATGACAGAGCTACAGGAGGTAGCATATGTCAGTAAAGCCAAACTAGCATCACCTAATTTCTGACCCCAATGGAAATAGCTCAGGAATAAGAACTAAAGTCTTGAGAATATCCATGCCCCAAAACCACCAACCCTGCTTAATAAATGCTTTATTAACTCATTTTTTAATCTATGGAAACATTTGGAAAATATTAATATACCATGTAAATGCTAGCTATGATAATGAGGAAGAGGAGTAGGAGAAAGACAAGAGGAAGATGAGGAGCAGGAGACTGGAAGAACAGGAAGGCACACATCTCTCCAGAAGATGAAAAAAATGAAAACGAAAAGAAAATATTGATAGGGAAGTTAAAGGTGGGGGAAATGTCATATTTTATGATAATCACAACTCACATGGGTCATGAGTGTGTGTGGAAATAGTAATAGATTCTCAAAAAGATGATACTAGTTTTCTGAGTTCTAGAAGTCCCTCCCAAGCAGGAAAGAGTTTGAGCAGAGGCTGATGTGCCTGTTACCTGAAAACAAGCTTAATTACAGTAATTGAAAAGAGATCCATCATCATCATCACTCAAATATATATAGCCCACTGAAATTCTCACAGCAATCTGCGTGAGGTAGCTAGTACCTCATGTTGCTATTACTGTTCTTTTTGAACAGTAATTTGAAGAAACTGAGACCTATCGAGATGTCCATTGACTTGCCTAGGACCACACAGGTGATAGATATTAGAGGAGAATTAAAATTCCAGTATCCAAACTCTGAGTCCAGAGATCCTTTTTCTGTACTACACAATCAGATGAACAATCAGGTGATAAAGTGTGTGTGTTTGTGTGTGTGTGTGTGTTTGCCAAAAGACATACATAAGTAATCTATGCAACCATCAGCTAAGACATAGAGTTGTTATAATTTGTCTGAGTAGAAAGAATGAACATATTGAAGAAATAAAAAAAAAATTTAATAGAGGAAAAACCTTTTCAGAATAGAGATATATCTCATGGTTCTTTTTTCAGATTCTAGTTTCAGCAGGTATTTTAAATGGAACTTTATTATTGCTTTTTCCCCAACTGAAAGCATTCAAAAGACACAGTTATAACTTAATTTTGACAAGAAAGTAAATACTGTTGGAGAAAGGTTATCTTTTCCTGAGGACCATGGCTCTGTTAAGAGAGCATTAACCCTATCTTTCTGGTCTCAGGCCTGCTGCAACATTTTCTAACTATCTTCATATCATATGTCAACCCCCTTCCAATTCTAGCTCTGAGATCATTAATCAAGTCAATACTACCTTTCTTGAAAATGGCATATCAATCTTTTGACCACTGACTGACTACAATCATTATGCTCTCTTTGTCCAAATATTCTGCCCTGTCCACCACTTACCTAGATGTACCTTCTCCTGTAAGAAAGTAAGGTCTTTGAAAGCAAGGATTGTCTACCTTGCTTTCATTTGTATCCTCAATGTTTAATGCAGAGATTGGCACAGCACCTAGGAAACACTATATATTTTAAAAATGTCTTTTCGTTCATTCCTTCATCCAGTCCCCGAAAACAATGTGAAGACTATTAAGGTCCAACATCTGCTGCTCTCTATGAGAAAAACCAGATAACTGAGCCAATCTTTATCTTTAAATAAAGTAAATGCTCAATGATTCATCTTTTGTTTTGTTTCATTTGGTTTTGCCAAAAAAAAATTTAATTTAATGCTCTTAGTTTCTAAGAATCTCCTCAAAATCTCCTAGACAAACTTTTACTTGGTAATAAAAGCAACTCCTTAATAACTTCATGGGTACTCTGTTAAAATAATTTGCTGAATTTGCAAAAATTTTGTGCACAGAATTTATTTGGACCATGTGCCAAGAAATCAAGTCCAAATTAAAAGTTTATGCTTTGAACACAGAGGGAAAAACGTCAGAAGGGGAAAATTGTGACTATTCCTTCTGCTCTACTATTATCCATGCAATGTCAAGACAGCTAGAGGATGTCAATCAAAGTATCAAAAATCACTTTATTGAACTAGAAAAAGATGATGGCAACCATCTGTGGCAACCAAAGGTCAAGGATATCAAGGGAAATAATGACAAAAGCAGGCAGAATGGAAGCCCAGCAGTACCAAATTTCAGACTATATTACAAAGCTACTAATCACTAAAAGAATTTGGTTTTAATGATTTAAAAAAGAGTCGTTCAGTGAAATAAATTAGATATACAACATCTGAAAGCAAATCCTAGTGATCTATTGCTTTACAAAAGACCCAAAATATAAGGGGAAGAACTCAGTATTTCAGGTCTACAAAAAGTGGAGAACAGCATGAGAGAAATTTCAATTAGACTAACATCAAGGTAACTGCTGGAGTCAGTTCAAATGAGCTTATTAGAGCTGATTGTTAAATTCTCAATGTGAGCATTTGTACCTCAGAAGTTAGCAAATGCTACAAATCAGTACTTGATTTATTTATGCATTAAAGAAGAAAGTAAGATGGCCTAAGTCCAGATAAATATCAACCCCCAGAATCTTGAGTAGATAAAATATTTACATTGAAGGTATTTACAGTGAATGAATCTCTTAAAGTAGGATGATGATAGAAGAGGGAAAGTCCAGAAGTGGTAATGGGTAACAAGAAGTCTTCCTCCTCTACCATGACTAGTGAGTCAAGATGTTTGAGCGAAAGTGCAACCCGTACAGGAAAGGATGACAAAGAATGCAGTCAATAGGAGGGAGCCTGATCTCAATAAAAGGCAGAAGATAGAGGGAATGAGAAAGGAAAGCATTTAAGATGAAATCAGATTTGTTAATTATGGGACAGGCATTCCAGAAAACACAGGAGAAAGAGTAGGGAGATCTGAAGAGGGTAAGTGACCAGGATTGACAGTGGGGAGGATACTGATGGTATGAAAGTAAGAGAGTGGTCAGTAGGCAATGGGGAATTGGAGTTATATAGTAATAATGGGGGGATTCAGAATCACTCAGGTGGGGAGAATATAGAGGTAGGAGTATGCTAACCATTTAAGAAAAATTCAAGTAGAACAACAGTAAGAGTGAGGTCTATTGAGGGAAGTAGGTGTGATTAGACTGTTCAGGGTACTCCTCTGAAAGTCCAACTTCGTGACAATAGCATTGCTTTGTCCAATGAAGTCTTAGAAGTTCAAATCACAGCAGGAGAAAGCAAAAGATATGATGAGTGTTAATTCAAACAAAAGGAAGGAGGTGATACTTTGAGGCAGATCTGGTTCATGGCTGAAGCACTAGAGAAGGCCTTGGGGCAAAAACAGATGGTTCAGGGTGATCTGAAGCAGGGCTGACACAGGATTCACAACAGATCTCCTCTCTAGTTGCCCCTGTTATGTAGTGTTTATCTACTTATGTGGGTAAAAGTCTTCCTCCAAAAGACTTATTGAATTTTTCTCAGAAGTTCTCCATAAAATATAATGTAAACTCCACAGTTCTGTCCAAGTGCCTTGCAGACATTGTCTCCAATGACAGTCAACAATTAGAGCAAGGATTCTCCTGTTTAACAGTCTCAATTTTCTGTGACCTCTTAAAGATGTATCATGTGTTAAAAGTTACTGTGTCAGGCGCTAATTAAACTGGGTGACATTTATGAATGCATCTTTATGTGTATATTCCATACTAACTTAACATATGTGTGTTGAATTTATATATATATATACATATATACATACATATGTATATGTGTATGTGCATGTGTGTGTGTGTGTGTGTGTATATATATATATATATATATATATATATATATATATATATATATATATATATATATATATATATGGAGAGAGATAATATGCTTGTATATACGTATATTAACTCAATAAGTCATCTTTCTAACTCCATGACATAATCTGGAAATATATGTTTCTCATGTATTTTGCTTTGCTTTTCCAATATGAACAGATACATTCATAAGTCTCATTACTATTGATTTAACTGGGGAAACTTTGTAGTATTCTGGAGTTTTATATGTATTATCTGTGACTTTTGAGTCCTTCACCTTCAATCAGGAATTCTCTTTGAAATTCATGCTGGCCATCCTGCATGTCAGTTAAGGACATCTTATGCGAGCACATAGCTTTCTTCTACAATTCACTTGTTAATCCTCAGTGATATTAAGTAAAGTTATCCTTCAAGTCACATCTGTAACAAAATCTTGAATAATGTTAATTTATACAAGGCAAATATAACATTCATTCATAGTATTGCTAAAAAATAAAATAAAATGTACTTTCTGTCCGGCATCTTGCTTTTAATTGGGTTATGTTTCTGGAACTTTTACGTTCCTTACATTTTAGTTCAAAAGTTGATCACTTCAGGGATAATTAGGCAAATGAAAAATGAGAAACTCAAGCTTATCCACTGGCTATTTCGCAAATTAAGTCATAAAATTTACTTTCTAAAGTCAACGTTTAATTGCCTAATGACTGCTCATTCAATTTAAATAATTATCATGCTGTGGCTTATGTAGTGCCTTGCTGATAATACAAAGATAACCTTCAAAGAGCATGCACTCTATTCGTGGATACAGGAATAGTTGTAATACAAAGCAAATTATGATAAGTGAATAAAAGACATACAAAATATTAAGGGGTACTAAATAGAGCTGCTATCTCATTGGAAAGGTTCAAGGTAGTCTTTCTGAAAAGCTGTGATCTGAATTGGGCATGAAGAAAGAGTAGGAATTGCAAAAGTGATAATAGGAGAACATTCAAGACAGAACCAATAGCATAAGCAAAGAAATGAAAATGGGAAGGTTCAGGACAGAGCATTTTTACTTGACTAGGATGAAAACAAATGTAACTGGCATTTCTTACACCTAGGGCAAACTTCACAAACCTGGGACAGACAGTACAAAAAGTATCCTCAAGTCATCAGGCTAGTAGAATGTAAGCTATTTTAATTCAAGGACAATTTCATATATCTGTTTGCAGCTCCCTTACTTTGCACAGTGCCTGGCACATAATAAGAAAGTAAATTATTATTGAATGACTAATTGACATTTTTGATAAATACAATGGGACTAAGGTGGTGAGAAGATTGAATTAGAGACTCTGAGAAACTTGCCCTTGTAGACAGAAAAAGAGTACTAAAAAGAGTCATCTCTTTGGAGTCAAAGGACATGGCTTCAAAACCAAAATCTGCTCATAACTACTGTGATTTGGCAAGTCATTTCATTGCCTATGAACCTCAATGTCTTCATCTATAAAATGAGGGATTTTGGACTGGATGACATTGGAAAACCCAACAAATTCAAATCTCTGATCCTGTGAAGTCCCTGGAAGGAAACACATGTTATCTAGTAGCTTCCTAATTTGACTAATTAACTTCAGTTGTTTCTTCAGTGCTAAAGGACTGCAAGTAGTTTTGGTACCCTTTGCCTTTTGGTGTCTGAGAACAAAGCCAGGGTGCTCTACCCTAATAATAGTCCTGAATGTAGGGTACAAATAGGGAAAGCTTGAAAGGCAGAACGGAGCGAGGGCATGAGGAACATTGAATGTTGACTTTAGGATTTTGAACTAATTTGTTAGATACTGGGATTTCTAAATAGCAGAGTAACATAATCAGAGCTGTACTTTAAGAAGATTAAGCCAGTCATGCATTGGACAAATGGAAAACATAAGAGACTAGAGACAGAGACAAGAGTAAAGAGATTGTCGGAATAATGAGACGTATGTACCTAAACTGGAGTAGCATATAAAGGAAGGTACAAAATTGATAGATATCATGAAGACAACCATCATCACAGTATCATAGCTCCCAATAGATGTGATATATTTTCTTTTACATATAATCCATTGCTTCCTTTTTACTAGGTACTCTATAGTCTAATCTGTTTTACCCTCCATTGACCTTCACTCAACATTTTTGGACTTCTCTAATCTGAGTACATCTTCTTAGCATATAATTACAATATACTGCCTTTTTTAAATCAATTCTGTTCCTTTTGAATAAAATATAGTCTTCCATAGCCATAGCATAGAAGACCAGAGTAGGAGACATCAGAAAACTGAGGAAAATCAAGTGACAGAGCAACATGATAGTCAAAGGACGTGAAAGTTTTGAGACAGCTAGTTTGTTAAATATATCCAATGCCATGATGAATGCAAAGAGGATGAGTAATTAGGGAAAGTTACTAATTTGAATATTAAGACAGAGGGTAAAATGTTTCTACACCACAAGAAACAATTTGAAGAATTCAGGAAATTGTGAAAAGACATATGAAATGGTTAAATGTAAACATAACCAATAAAAATATACACAGTGATTTTATGTGTGTGTATATATATATATATATATATATATGTATATATATATATATATATATATATATATATATATATATATATATATATATATGATAGGGTTTTGCTGAAAAACCTTGGTGTTCAAGAAACCCACAAATTAGCAATTAAAATCAGAACTATTTTTAAATTGTTGGGAGACTGAGCAACTTTCTAGTTCATAGAATAACACTAGAAAGTAATGGTCTCAAAAATGGTCCCAAAAAAGTGACTGACTTTTAACTTAGGTGATGTAGTAGATAATGGTCTAGAGTCAGGAAGAGGACCTGAGTTCTAATTCATCCTCAGTTACTTGCTGTGTGACCCTGGGAAAATCATCTGTCATCTTTTTTCCTTAACTGTAAAATTGGGATAAAGATAACCCTACCTCTCAAGGTTGCTGTGAGGATCTAATTTGATAATATTTATAAATATTTGGACAGTGCCTGGAATACAGTAGGTCCTATAAGGGCTTCTTCCTTTCCATGTCCTCCCACTATGCACTTTTTTAGTTTTAAAGGAGAGATTGCTGTTGTTTTTTTTACTTAATTTTTTTCAAAATTTATTTATTTGTTTTCAGTTTTCAACAATCACTTCCATAAGTTTTAAATTTTTTCCTCCTCCCTCTTCCCTCCCTCCCTCCCCAAGAAGGCATGCAATCTTATATGGGCTCTACATATGCATTCTTATTAAGCACATTTTCACATTAGTTTTAAAGTAGGAATTACACATATGTAGTATGCTTAAGTTTAGTTGTTTTTGCTTTATTAGTTTGATAATTAAATTCAACATCCTTAATGATTGAGTATTTAATAAATGTTTCCTATTTAAAAAAGATAATTTCCTGATAGCACACCCTAATGGAATGTGTCACTCATGTCTATGTGTCCAGTTAGCACCAAGTAATCTAGTTTATCTGGAATATAGATTGTATGAAGGGAAGTAATGGGAAATCAGTCCAAGAATACAAGTTGGTACTATATAATGAAGGTTAAATGTCAAAGAGAAAAGATAATTTATTTTATCCTGGAGGCAATAGGGGGCTAATCAAGTTTCTTCAACAAGTCACTGATGAAACTCAATTTGTGCAAAGCCTTGCTCCAAGACACCATGTAGGAAATATAACAGAGATATCCTCACTCTCAAGGAACTTCCCTTTTATATAGATGACACATTAGAAGAAAATAGCATTAATACTAACAAATTTAGCAATCAAAGGGGAAAGACCTAACACACAAAATGATGATGATGATGATGACAACGACTGGCAGGGCTTGTTTGAACATTAACAACAAAATATGATGTACGTACTCATAGGCTTTATGATATTCATTTTACAAATTAGAAAAATGAGGCTCAAAGAAATTGAGACTTGCCCTTGGTTATACAATCAATCAATAAACTTTTATTAAGCACCTACAATGTATAAGACAGTAGGCTAAGTGCTAAGTAACGCAGCTAGGAAGATTTTGAGACAGGACTAGAATCCAGCTCTTTCTCACTCCACATTCAGCATTTTATTCCCTAGATCACACTGTCATTCAAATAAATGCTTTACCAACTAAAGAGATATGCATGTGTGTATAATATTACACATATACACATACATATTTAATTCAGTGTTGCTCCTGACCTAAGATATTTTAAAATAAAAGGTCATTTCAAACCAATACTTCACAGTATAAGAGGAATCTCATTGTAGGGATATATGTGAGAATGAGCATAGGACAGAAGATAGACATAGATCTCCATCCATCATCTCTAAAATCATCCACTGGTCTTCAGGATAGATAGGCTTGTTAAATGTCTATTCTATTCCATCCTAGAATTGTAATGTATTAGATCAGCAAGAGTGTGTGACTTTAAGAATCTAGATCTTTGTCATAGAAGTTTCCAAAAATCAGAATAATACAAAAGACTAATCCATATTCCTAGGCAGTTTAGCAAAAGGTTTGGAAGCAAAAGGTAAAGGAAGACTTGAGATCCAAGGCCAATGTACACATAATTCTTCAAGGAACTACAATTTAAACTTTCTTCATTGCCTCTTTGCTATGCATGTTGGAGAGCCAGTTAGACACACGATGCTATTTTGGTCTGTGTTGGAAAATGCTCACTCATTCCATGGAAAGAAACGTATCACCATAATGACAGTGATGCCAGGCTAATGAAGAATCTGTTTTCACAGCTTGGACTACTGAATCACACAATCACAGATCCAGTTTGCATTCCAAGAATAAGAGCATTCTGAGAAGCAAGCCATTGGATGATGGCGTTGGCTAAACATTCTGTACAAGTCCCCAAAATAGGCAGCATGTGAAAGCAACATATCAGGGCACCATATTTCACATACTTGTCTTCATTTGTGATGCCAGCGTCCTGTACTATTTCAGTTATAGTTTAAAGGGAACAGATGCCAATAAGTGGAATTGCCCTTGATAGAGGAAAGTATGGGAGCAGTCAGTAAGGAAAGCAAAAATAAAAAGGAAAACTGGAAAAAGTAAAGTGAAGAAAGATCCAGTACCATGCGACTTCCTTGCTGATTTGAGAGCCAGTTCCCTACTACAGATATTAGTGTGTTGGTTTTATCATGAGCATTTGTAATTTTAAAAGAAAAGTAGCTAAGCATTAAGAAAAAAAGAAGTCTTACAAGATCTCTTTCACCATGTTTGTTCAAGTTTAGGATTGTAACAATATATGAATTCTAACCCTGGCTTTACCCAAAGTACTACACATCAAAATATTACATGTGATTCATTCGTCATCAACTCATCCAGTTTGAATTTGTTCCTTCATTCTTTCAACTTTGATTCCAATTTCCTTTTCCTTGACCATGTCAGAATCTATCATACTCTTGATACCTTGGAGTGAAATAGCTTATGTCCATAGCCTAACAATAAGGAGTCATTGCTAGGACCAGGTGGATTGAGACAATGCGTATACATCCTTTCCTTGGGACCCATGCACACAGTTAAATCCTGGAGAAGTCTGACCACTGAGAAGTAAGGTTCCTTTTCTCATACTTTTTGACTTGCTACTTTCCTAATGCAGCATTCTATAGAAAACTGTTAAAGACTTATGTCTTAAATGTCTGATATCTAGGGCCTTCTCAAAGGAAGAAAAAAGGATGTACTCACTATATAATATCAACAGAGATGTGATAGAGCCAGATCATACCAGCTCATACAAGTTAATTGTTAAATTTTCATTGTGAGCATGTATATCTCAAAAATTGGCAAATGCTGCAAATCAAGGTTTGATTTACTATTTTTTTCCTAGACCACAGCTGTCAAACAGAAGGCCCACAACACTCCAGAGTGCTCTCCAAAGCAAATTAAAATGCAACTGGGGAATATTTAACAAAACAAATAGATACAATAAAACACTGATGTAATATTACACTTTAAAATGAAGTCCGCATGTGTTCTGCAGGGCTTTATGTACAGATTGCTGGCTCCCCTTTTTATTTGATGTGACTCCAGTGATGTAGATTTAAGAAAGTGTTGGGAAAAATGTTAATAATGCAGTTTAAATTAAATGTGTTGTGCATTTTTGAAGAGCCAGTTGTTAAACATTAACCAGCACATTACTGAATATGAATAAATGTGGACTGAATATTTGTTATCTACATGCAAAAAGAAATGTTATATTCCTCTTAATGCATCCCAAGATAACATTAACAATTTTTTATTTCAGCACTGTTGACTCACAGTAAGACTGCAGTTCATTAAAAGCCCCAGATGTTTTAAAAATAATTTCTTTCTATCCATCTCTCCCCCCATCTCTATATATGAAGCTGGATTTTTGCACCCAAATATAAGTTAATTTCATTTTATTGTATTAAAAAGTCAAAATCTTTTGGGATCCTATCATCTTGTATGTTAACTATCCTTTGCCACTTTGGGGCCTCCTGAAAATTTGATGAACATACTATCTATTTGTCTTTCATTAAATTAACATCATATTCTACTCTCCTGTCATTGTCATGGAGTTGGGAAGAGGATGAAGCTGCCATTCAGGCTTTTCTCTGGGTTAACATGTTTTGGATAGAGATGAAAAGGACAACCCAAGTTACCATGGAATCACATATTTAGAGCTGGATGGGATCTCATAGATCACCTAGTCAACCATTGTACAGATAAGGAGATTAAGTCCAAGAGAGGGTAAGTGTTTTATTCCAAGTCACACAGCTTGTAATTGGCAGAGATGGGATTTGAAATCAAATTTTTTGGTTCCAATTTCAGGGTTTCCCAATAGATCAGTCTGCCTCAAGCAAGTCAAGCAAATTGGAGCCAGATTTTAAAGGGCAAAAAAATTCTTGGCTTTTCTTCCTTTCTGTGCAGCTTCTCTCTTTTTTTCCCTTCCTCGCTTTCATAGATACCCTATTTTATTCCAAAGGTTCCCTATCACCTCCAAGATTTTTAAAACTCTTCATAACCTAGCCAATTCCTACTCTTATAGTCTTCATATACCTTAATCCCCTATAAATACGATGAAATCCAGTGACTCTGACATCCTTGCTGTCCTTTGAACGTTTAGACTCTCCATCTCCTGCATTTTCTCTTGCTGTCCCCCATGCCCAGAATTGTCTGCCTCCTCCTTTCTGCCTCCTTGATTTCTCTGGCTTCCTTCAAGCCTTAACGACAATCCCACCTTCTAGATGAAACCTTTCTCTATCACTTTAGTACCATCCCTCTGTTGATTATCTCCAGTTCATCTTGTTTATATCTTGTTTGTGAGTTCTCTTGACTTATGTCTTATCATTGGACTTTGATAATTCTGGAGAAGAGAGTGAGGCTGATGACTGTGCAGCTCTGCCTTATTTAAATCCAATTCACTCACAAGACAAGACATTACCCTCATGATGCCATTTTGAGAAAGAGTGATGAACAATAATCTGTGAGTAGTAGTAGCTATCCCTCGGGGACCCAAACATCCAGTTTGAGTTAAGCAATGCTGTTATTTTTCCTCCTCCTCCTCCTACACATGGGGAGGTATATTACTATATCTTTAAATATGGGTGCTCTATCCTAAGAAATGTAATTTTTGATAACTTATGTTTCACAAGTTATCTTAGGATTTGGAAGGCTAGGTTTTTCCCGCAATTTACTTATTTTGTCATTTTTTTTTTCAAAAAGCTGGGACAATTGTCTCTATGTCTTCTATAGTTTTCACTGGGAAAAAAATGGCCTTTGAAAATGCCCATTGTGATTCAGATGGAGCTACTTGACCATGTCTTTAAGTCCAAATCACTTTGACTTTCATTGAGAGACCAGTAATAGGTCTCAGCCCAAACCTCCCAGAGTAATTGTTTGGGTTCTAATAACTCAGAGGGAACATAAATAACAATTGTTTGCTATTCTATTCAGAAACTCTGAGGGTCTTCCCCTCTCAGATTAATTCTTTTGTGATGGCGAACTAGGCTATCTTTTGTCTCAATTCTTACCTAGCCTTTAAATCCCTGAATAGGTGTGTTGCCCAACAAACAGACTTGGGAAAGACCTTAGATGGAAAAGACCAAAGTCCCACACTCCATCCTGGGCCAAGGCCAGACATCTTGACCTATGTCACTTGACCTATGCCACTGAACTCAAATGACTCTGGAGGAGAAACTTAGGATGATGACTTTACACACTTCTGCCTCACTTGAATCCAGTTTACTTGTAAGTCAGAATAGCACCCTGGTGATGTTATAGTTCTTCTTCGAGAATAAAGGACAAATAGCAAACAACATCTTGCTTGTACCTAATTGTTTTCATATTGTCTCCCACCATTACACTATTAATTTCTTGAGAGCAGAAACTGGGATTTTTTGTCTTTCCTTGTGTGCCTAGTACTTATTATAGTGTCTAGCGCATAGTAGACACTTAATAAATGTTTATCAATTTGACTTGACTTACTTTTTTAAATCTTTTCCCTCTTCAATTCCTTTCCTTTCTTCCTAAGAAGCAAAGTGGCACAGTCAGAAGATCACTGGACATGAATTCAGAACAGTTCTGAATTCTAATCTGACCTCAGACATTTACTGTATGACAAGTTTCTTGGGCAAGTCACTTAACCTTTGTCTATCTCAACTGTAAAATAAGGATAACAATAAAGCTTATCTCACAAGGTTGTTGTAAGGATCAAAGGAGAATATTTTTCAATTGCTTATATAGTGCTTGGTACACAGTAGGTACTTAGTAAATGTTTGTTTCCTTCTCTCCTTCCTTCTTATTAGTAAGTTATCTTTTCTCTTCTTTTCCACAGGTTGTTTTGATGGTTTTTCATTGAGAGACTTGTGAGTCAACTCTAGGGAGTTGAAACTCCAAAGGGCAGAGGACAGTACCCAATTCAGTAAGTTCAAATGACTAAGCCCAGATGAACTACATCCCAAGCTACGGAAAGAAATGAAACAGGTATCTACTGATTCATTATTGGTGGTCCATATTGAAAGGAAAGTGTTCTAAGTTATGGTACATGAATGTAATGGAATACTATTGTGCTATAAGAAATGATGAACAGGAGGACTTCAGAGAGGCCTGGAAGGACTTATATGAACTGATGCTGAGTGAAATGAGTAGAACGAGGAGAATATTTTGCACAGTTTGTGAGGACTGTTTCTGATAGACTTAGCCCTTCCCAGCAATGCAAGGACCTAATATATTCCCAAAGGACTCTTGAAACAAAATGCCATCCACATCCAGAGAAAGAACTATGGAAACAGAATATAGGATGAAGCAGACTATTTTCTCTTCTATTATGTTTCACTTTGTTTTGGTCTTTCTCATGGTTTCTCCCATTCGTTTTAATTCTTCTGCACAACATAACTAATGTGAAAATGTGTTTAATAGAAATATATGTAGAACCCATATAAGATTCTGTCTGTCTGTGTTCATCCTTCATTTTCCAAGACCATGACATCAGAGAAATGATGACATGACTTGCATGTGACTTTGTTTTGAGTAAGGAAGGGCTGTATAAGATTGCATGCATGCTGTCTCTGGGAGGAAGCGGGGAGGAAAGGGGAGAAAGGGGGAGAAAATTTAAGACTTATGGAAGTGATTGTTGAAAACTGAAAACAAATAAATTAATGTTTTTAAAATTGTTGTTCTACTATACCCACCCTAGTCAGGCTAATCTAGAGTATCTTGCTCATTTCTGGACATTGAATTTTGCATTTAAAATGCAAAGGCATCTTAAAAAAATGAAAAGTGTCCAGAAAAAGGAAAAACAAGATAGTCTCCTTTCATTAGAGGTCTTCAAATAGAGACAGGACAACTACTTGACAGGATATTATAGAAGGGATTCTTGGTCAAATAAAGACTGGATAAAATAGCTTCTGGAATCCCTTCAGTTTTTTACATAGCATAATTATGATATAAACATATACGTATGTACATATGTACAGCATGTTTACACATGTGTATTGTTTGCATATATATTATTTCATACTATCCATGCAAACAAGTGAGCTTTATGATAGCAAGCTAAGTACTATATAGCATCAGTCAAGTTACCCTATGGAAAGTCTTTCATGGATCTATGTCAACAGGGAGTGAAGTTTTTAGTAGTATATAGCAGGAATCTGCTTTAGTTCTGTGCTATTCAGAATTTTTATCAATGCCTTGGAGGAAGTTGTAATTGGCATGCTTATCCAATTTGTAGACTAAACAGAGTTAAGTGGTATAGCTGCCATATTAGGCAATAGTTGGGATCCCAAAAGAACTAGACAAACTAGATTGATGATTATATTGAATAAGATGAACTTAATAAAGTATAAAATCTTATATGAGGTTACAAAAAATAAACTTGAGAAGTAGAAGATTGAAGGAATATTGCTAAATAGCAAGTCATCTGAAAAAAATGAGGGTTCAGTGGGCTACAAGCTCAATACAAGTCAAAAGTATGATATGACAATCAAAATAATTAATGCAAACTTAAGCTGTCGTAACACATTGTGTCAACATTATAACCAGAACAAGGGAAGTGATCGCCCTCTTCCGTGGTCAGATCTTGTTCTTTCTTTAAGACTCAGCTTAAGTCTAGCCTTTTGCAAAAAGACTTTTCCAGTTTCTCTAGTTCACATAGATTTTGCGTACTTGAATGCTAACGTAGTCCATGCTACATGATTTAGCACATAAGGAATCAGAATCTCAGAGCTGGAAAGGACACCAAAGGTAATCATATCCTCCTCTGAGCAAGAATTTCCCTATACCGCATGAATCAACTAATAAATTAACAGCATTTATTAATCACTTCCCATGTGCTAGGCACTGAATTAAATTTTTTTTAAAAATGAAACAACACCTACTCATGAGTAATTTACATTCTAATGGGAAAGATAACAAGATTGTATCAAAATATATCCAGCCAACGTATTCAATGAATAAATTGTTACTATTGCTCCTCCTTTATTTTTGAAGAAGACCAAAAAAATCCAGGGCGATGTCTTGACTTACACATGAATTGGATTTAAGTGAAGCAGAGTTACACAAAGTCATCAGCCTCTCCCTTCCAGAGTCATCAAAGGTCAGGGGAAAGACAAAAGTCAAGACAACTGATGATGGTCCAGGAAGCAGTGACCTTGGCATCTTTGATGTGTGACTAAGCTCTAAGAACTCCACAGCGTCTGCTTCAGCTGTCTTCATGCTCTTTAAGGGATGACAAGGTATAGCAAAAGTGGGGAGATAGGCATGTTTGAATGCTTCAAAGAAGGAATAAGTATGTAAACAGGGTGGAGATTCAGAAACAAAGGAAATGATTAAGGATGCAATCTGCTAAAGAAGTTGGTAGGGGCTGGGATCAGACTACAAGTATTGACCTTGTCAAACAGAGACCTAACTGAGAAAGGATAACATGAATTTATAATGAACCTAGTGAACCCAGTTTTGAGACTTGCTATAAGCACTGAACTCCACATCTTACAATAGGACTGGAAGATGAGGTTTGGCAAGAAATGAGCTGTGACTGGAGAAGGGAGTGAGAGATTCAAGTGTAGAACTTAAATACCTAACCATTAAGATTGGAGAAGGAGGAAAGTGTAGACCAATAAGTTTTAAATTATCTCTCTTGTATCTATTTTCCAGGTCAGTTGTTTTTCCAATGAAATATTTCACACTGTTTTCTATTTTTTTCATTCTTTTAGTTTTGTTTTTTTAATTTCTTGATTTCTCATAAAGTCATTTGCTGGGGATGGAAGCTCAATTCCATGTGGACAGTCTCGGGCGGGTAAAGGTGGGAACTTCTAAATCTTAGAGTTCTCATGAGGCCCCCCAGGAAACGGCTGGGAATCGAGGTGAACCAAGCTATCTCGTGTATTTCCGCCTCTTCCCGTGAGAAACGTGATGGGAGGAGCATCCCCCTCGAGACTGTCCCGGGTCTGGGCACACCTATTGTTATCTAACAGGCACGGTATTCAGATGCAAACTACGCGGCCAGAGAGCTTAATTGGGATCAGGAAAGCCTGAAAGCGCTCTTAGGCGGGAGGGGCGCGGAGCAGACAGGACAGAAAGCTCCATTTTTCCTCTCTTCGCTCTCCCCTCCCCCTCTCTCCCCACTTACACTTCTGCTTCCAATCTCTTATTATAAGATATTTGCCTCCTTGGGAGATTCCTCGCTCCCTCCTAAGGAAGAATTCCCCCTGCACTTGTAACCAGAACCCTGAATAAAGCTTAACCCTTGTTCTACTCTGGGAGGTCTCTTCTCTCATACGACTATCCGGTTTGGCCAGCCGAAGACCTGCGAGAGGTAAGGTAAGAAGACTCGGGTAGCCCTCAGGCCTCTAGGCCTGGCAGTCATTAGCTTCCATCTCCTCCATTCTAATTTTTAAAGAACTATTTTCTTCAGTGAACTTTTGGGTTTGCTTTTCCATTTGACCAGTTCTGCTTTTTAAGGCATTCTCTTCATTGACTTTTTGACTCTTTTGCCATTTAGGTTAGTCTATTTTTAAAGGTGCTATTTTCTTCAGCATTTTTGGGGGTCTCCTTTAGTAAGCTGTTGACTCATTTTTATGAATTTCTGGCAGCACTCTCATTTCTCTTTCCAATTTTTTCTCCACCTCTATTACTTGATTTTAAAAGTCCTTTTTGAGCTCTTCCATGACATGAGATGATTGAATATTTTTAGAGGATTTGGATGTAGGAGCTTTGACCTTGCTGTCTTCCTCTGATTGCAGACTTTGTTCTTTCTCATCCAAAAGGATGAAAGAAAATACTTTTTAACCAAAAAAGCAACCTTCTTATTTATTTCTCCTTTTGGGGCATTCTCCTAACCAATTATTTCTCTTTTGAGTCCTTTGTCAAGTGGAGGGTATACTACCTTAGGCTTCAGAGGTTTTGGTGTAGCTGTTCTCTGAGATATCTCTAGGGAACTGTAAGTTTTCACTTCCTCCAAAGTGGCATAGTCAAGGGAGAGGTGTTTTCTCCTTTCCTGGCCAGCACTCTGGTCTGTGAGGAACCACAAGAAGTGTCAGTAGGATTCCCTCTCCAGAGCTATCACCAGCTCCAATATGCCAGCACTCCTCCTCACCACAGGAACACCACTCAGGAATGTGACCCAGATCAGCCCCTCAATTCCCCCAGGGTCTGTAGGCTGAGAGTTCCAGAAGTGGATGCTGCTGCAGTGACTGCAGCTGCCCTGCGACCAGGTCTGTGTCTGGGGCCTAACCAAGCTCCCCTCTCACCCAGGTGAAAGACCTTTGAAGCTGACTTTGGCCTTTGTGGGGTGAGAAATCTGGAAACCATAGCAGCCGCCCATGATTCAGTGCCCTGAAACCTGTTCCAGTCCTGCCTGTGCCTCAAGGACCACTCTTGGCTGAGCTATGCTCACAGCCTGATGTGATAGACCTTTCCTGTCAACCTTCCTTCTTGGGCTGGAAATCTGTTTCACTCTGTCATTTTGTGGCTTCTGCTGCTCTAGAATTTGTTTAGAGTCATTTTTACAGGTATTTTAAGGGCTTTGGGGGAAAGCTAGAGCAGGTCTGTGCTTCTACTCTGACATCTTGACTCCACCCTGAGAAGGAGGAAAGTGAAGTTAGAGCCTGAGAAAGCACTGAGGGGAAAGTGATTTGAGGTTATTTATTAAACATTTACTATGTGCTAGATATTGTGCTAAGTGCTAGGAATACACAAACAAAAATCAAAGTCTTTGCATGCAAGGAGTTTATATTCAATGGAGGAATGGCATGTGCACATTTAAGTATATACAAAATGAATCCAAATAATTTGGAGGCATGAGGCGCTAGGATCTCGGGCAGGGATAGGGAAACTGTGGCCTTGAGGCCACACGTAGCCTTCTAGGCCCTTGGGTGTGGCCTTCTGATTGAGATCAAGTTTTACAGAACAAATCCTTTTATTAAGGGGATTAGCTCTGTGAAGTTTGGATTTAGTCAAAGGTCCCCACTTGAGGATCTAGAGGGCCACATGTGGCCATGATGCCACAGGTTTGCCATACTTGTAGGGTATCAGGAAAAAAATATCATGTAGAAGATGAAAGGATCCTAAGAATTATAAAAGGAAGAAGCAAGGAGAGAGTGCATTCCAGACGTGAGGTAAAGCCTGTGCAAAGTGATGGAGGCAGGAGATGGTGTATCATATGTGGAGGAATAGCCATTTCTTTGGGTTAGAATGATAAATATGTGAAGCAGAGTAATAAAATAATAAAATCAAAATGGTAGAAGGGACCCATGTTGTTTAAGTATTTAAATGCCAAATCATACGAATTTAATCTAAAAGAAAATCAAGAACCACTGGAATTTATTGGGTCAAAGAGTGACATGGTTATTTGAAGAGCTCACTGCCTTCCAAGGCATCCATTTTAGGATACCTATAACCATTGATTACTTCCTTACATCAAATCTAAAGTTGCCTCTTGGTAATTTAAGTTCCCTTAAGTGCTCTAAATCTATGATTCTGTGTGCCTCACCATAAATCTTCTCTTCTTCAGGTTAAACAACTCAGTTACTTGTACTCTTTACCTAAGTGCTTTTTTACCTGAAGATTTTTTTTTCCAATTGCTCAAGTAAACAAATATGAATAATCATTTATTATAACATTGTTCAGAAAATTCTGTTTCTATACACACTGTTGATAAACTGTACGCTGGCTTCAGTGTCAAAATACTTGACTTAAAACCAGTCGATGACACTTACTAGTTGCATGAGTTTGGGTAAATTACTTAGACTGTCTTGGCTGTAATTTCCTCACCTGTAAAAGGAGGGGGGCTGGCCTAAATGAACTCTTAGGTTCCTATAACTCTAATTCAATGATTGAATGATGCTACTCAGTGATTTTCTCCAAATCACACTTTTGAGTTTTTGAAATCTAAGTAAGTCTTCCCTTTTAAAATTATCTGTTTCAGAGTTATCTGTGTACTTGTGTGACCATGGACAAGTAAATTAATATCTTTCAGCCTTGGGTTTTCCATATACAACTTGAAGGGTTTGTACCAGATGACCACTAAGAGACTTCTAGTTCTAAGTCTATGATCCTATGACCTCAAAGGTAATCTAATCTAACCTCTTCATTTCATATGTGGGAAAATTGAGGCACAGTGATGAGGCTTGACAAGGTTCAAATAGACTGTAAGTTACAGATTCAGGATAAGAACCCAGGTCCCTTGACCTTCAATCCAATCCTCACTCATGCAGCCACTCCTCTGCCAGTAGCCTGCCTTTCAACTTTTACTATGTTGCATCATGGAAGCCTGAATCATCCTGTTGTGACTTTTTGACTCGTAATTATGTTTCTAATTATGGTTGGTGTTCTTGATTCCACGTCCTTGATTCTAATTATACTCAATCTTTATTTGACTTCTCATTTTCTACCTGTTTTGCCCCATATCCATATTTTTGCAATTCAACATAAAAACTGTTGCTTTTTGATTATCATTTTATAGTTTTAAACAGACTAAATGTAGTTTAGAGAAGATCTAGTATAATGATTAAAAGACTTAAAATGATCAACTGGCTGGACATGTGTAGTTTAGATAAAAATATGAGCACTGGTAAATTTAAGTCTACAAATTAATTTAATGAACAGTAGGGAGAGATTACAGTACCTTTTCACAGAGGGAGGGGAATCAAATAGAACGGAGTGGGAATAAAAGAGGAAAAAAAGGTCTCTCCAGAAATTGGAGATGAAATCTAAGATTTAGCTACTGGAGAAGAAACACCTACCATGGACAGGGTCCTACAAAAGGAGAAGCGCTCTGCCTCTAGAGCACATGGTAAGGGTGTTGGTGTGGTTTGGACAAGAGGGACCTCCTTGCCAGGTTTTGGGCCCAGAATTATGGCTCATGCAGCTCAGTGGAATTTTTCAAAGCTTGGGCTCAGGCAAGGTAGGGGGAAATGGTTTTCTGGATGTGATAAAAAGACATTAATTGTGCCATGAAGTATTTGGCATTCTGGAGCAGTGACCTACTAAAGGGAATTAGGGAACTAGATATTTACCATGTGTCTGCTTCTCAGAGAATACCATTTGTCCTGTAAATGTGCAAGTTCAACCATCAAGAGGAACAATCAATATGCAAAGTTTCTTATTCCATTATAGAGAAATTGCCTCCTTATGTGGAAGATTAAAAGAAACCAATTTCCCTGATGCTAATTTGCAGTATCTAATGAGGACCTTCCATTTATTTCAGCTGAGATTACATCTTAACACTCCATCCAAGAGGTAATATGATCTCTGGCAGGCTTTATATATGGATTCTAAAGGGAAAACAGATGAATAGTGTAATTGTATTTTCAAAACATTTGAAATGTCTTTGATGCCTGAGTATTCCCTTCACTCTTTCCCAACAAGATTGCCAATGTGTCTTTGATCTGGAAAATGCAGGTTGGAAACAGGTTTCCAAGGGTTTCCAGTCACAGGGAAACTTCTGGAATCAAATCTACAAAGCCCATCTCATCAGTATAATAAGTACGTGGAGAAAAAAAAAAAAACCTATATTTTTGCAGATGCAGATACATGAATGTGTTGGGATTACTGCAAAGGGAGGAACCCAGGAAGCATTTGGCTACAAGCATATGACCATAGTGTCTGCTGTGAAAGTCATTTACAAAGCAAAATGGTCCTTAAACTTTTATTAATACACAGGCATATTTCCTCCACAGGAAACTCTTCCTTGAGTGTCCAGTGAGATTGGAGTTGAGATTTGAAGAAAACCAGGGAAGCCAAGAAGGGGAGAGAAGTATAGAGAGAACATCTGAGGTATGAGGGACAATAGCAGGTGAAAATGCACAAATCTGAAAGATGTCTTGTCTCCTAGAAGGAACAGCAAGGAGGTCAATGTCACTTGACCTCAGAACATGGCATGAAGAAAAATGTGAAAGAACTGGAAAAAACTGAAAGGTTATGAAGGATCTTAAGATCAAACGTAGATATTTAATCCTAGAGGTAATATGGAGCTATTAAAATTATTGAATGGGAGCAAGGGGTGACAAAGTCACACTTATACTTTTAGAAAATCACACGGTCTTTGAGTGAAGGATGGACTATGGTGGGAGATATTTGACGCAAGGGAGCAACCAGAAGGCTATTGCAATAATCCAGATATAAAATGATAATTGTTTTCACCAAGATGGTGGCAATATCAGAGTAGAGAAAAGAAACATACATATTACTGTTGTTTTTGTAGTTGTTATTCCTAACAATAATAATAATAAACTAATACTTATGTAGATCCTACTATGTGCCAGGCACTGTGATAAGCACTTTACAGATATTAGATTAGATGAAATGATATTAGTGATATTATATTGCATTCTATTATTCTACATTACATCGTATCACAATATGTATTATATTATGTTATGCCATATCATGTCATATTATATTATGTTATATTATACTGCCTTGTATTATACAGATCCTTATACTAAACCTATGAGGCAGGTGCTATTATTATACCCATTTTACAGATGAAGAAACTGAGGCAAACAGAAATTAAGTGACTTAATCAAGTTCGCATAGCTAGTAGATGTCTGAGGCCTGATTTGAACTCAGGTGTTCCTGACTCAAAGGCCAATACTCTATCCACTGTACTACCCAACTACCCCAATAACTTCATGATATATGAAAGAGGTTGTGAAGGTAGAATCAAGGGGACTTAGCAAATGATTGGATATGGGGAAGAGGAGGGGGTAGAAGAGACTTAGAAGTCCATGATAACACATAGATTGTGAATCTAGATGACTCAGAAGATGGTGATACCCTCAACAGTGACAGAAAAATCTGAAAAAGGGGAGGTTTTGGAGATGGGGATAATGAGTTCATTTTTGGACATACTGAGTTTAAGATGTCCATCATACAGTTGCCAAGGTCCAAAAGGAATATCAGAAGTCTTATGTTCAGTAGTGGACACCAGTGGTTTGGAAGGACCTTGACAAACTGTATCACAACCAGCGAAGTTTGGACAAATTGAAGAGGAAACAGGAATTCATGCCATATCAGTATGGGTGAAGGAACTAGACCTATTTCACCGAAAGAAGACTTAGAGGGATCACTACAGTTGGAGCACTACTGTGTGTACTCAATTGCTTTGCCTTGTCCCAGAGAGCAAACCTACATCCTTGGGTAGAAGTTGACAAAAGGTGGATCTCAGATTGTTGTTGAATTGTTTCAATCATGTACAACACTTGGTAACCCTATTTGGGGTTATTTTGGCAAAGATAGTGGAACATTTTTCCATTTACTTCTCCAGCTCATTTTACAGATGAGGAAACTGAGGCAAACAAGGGACTTGCCCAGGGTCACATAGCTAGTAAGTATCTGAAACCAGATTTGAACTCAGGAAGATAAGTCTTCGTGACTGCAGGCCCAATATTCTATCCACTGTACTAACCAAGCTGCCTGAGATCTCAGATTACTTCATGGAAAAATATCTTAAGTAGAGCATTAAAAATCTAGAATGGACATTTTGAGTAAATGATAAGTTCCCTACCACTGCAGGACTTTGAGCAGAGGTCGCATGAGTTCTTATTCAGAATGGCGTGGCAGGCATTTCATTCAAGTATCAGTTGGATTACATGGCCTCTGAGATATCTTCTCATTTTGGATGCTATGAATCTTGGTGCCTATACTCATTAGTTGTGTGTCTTAGATAAATCATTGACTTATGGTGCCTTAGTGCATAAAATGAAAATATTTATACTATCCACCAAAGGCAGTTGTTGAAGGGGAGACATTTTGTAAACCTGAAAAGTTTTCATCCACAGGAGTTGCCAGGTATTGTTATTATTACCAGTATCATTATTACAAATAAAAATAAGACAAAGTCTTTCCCTCAATAATGATATTAATAACTAACATTTATATACCACTTTAATATTAGCAAAACATTTTACATATACAATCTCATTATGGTCCATTCAGTGACCTTAAGGGATTGGATTAAAAATGGGTCCAGTGCCCAGAATGAAACTTGCCCAACTAGTTATCCCACATTTTGAAATTGCTGTCAAATAGGTTCAAGTCCAGGCTTTTATTGGACAGTTCAAAACCTACCACACTGAGCACCAGTGAATCCTGAACCTAAGAGTGAGGTTTACAAAACCTCTTTGGCCTCAGAACTGACAGCTTGGAAGTTGTTCGGTGTTTTGTTTGGTTTTTTTTTTAGAAGATACTGAGTTATTAGATCTCCCCACCCCAAAACAAAAACCCACAACTCTATTCTGTATATTTTGTAATAGAATGTATTTGCATGTTGTATACTCCAGGAATCATAGTTAGCATATATAATATATGTATATACATATATACAAATATACATACATATATATACACATATATGCATATACACACACATACACACACACATATATGGTGCCTTAAGATTTGCAAAACACTACATGTTGTCTCACTTGATTCTCACCATAACTTTGCAAAGTAGGTACTAATTATTCTCATTTTTGAGATGGGGAAACTGAGGCTGAGAAGTTATTTAACCAGAGACATGCACCCAGGAAATTTCTTAGAAAGTAAGTATGTGATTTAAGATCTTCTGAACTCTAGGTTTATCACTCCATCTACTATATTATTTAAATACTAGCGAAATGTAAGCTACTTGAAGGTAAGGAATGTTTCAGTTTGGGGATCTTTGTTTGTTTTGGTCTTTGTATCCCCTTTCAACTAGTACATTTCTTGTATATAAATATACGTGTGTGTGTGTGTGTGTGTATATATATATATACACACACACATATGTGTGTATGTATATAAAACACAGGTGAGTAGACCTACAGAAGGTAATTGAACTTATAAGTCCCTTTCCTTTAGGAAATACATCATGGTCAAAGTGAACCTTCTTTTCTCATTCAAGACACTTAAGACATAATTAGTCACCCCTTATTTCAACAGCAAGTTCATTTTTAGACTAGGGGCAATAAGAGAGATGGGGGAGAGACACAGAGACACTAAGATGGATAGAGACACAGAGAAACAAAGCCACATTCAATGCAACTGGAAGATTTTCACAAGTGTTGATTGTGGGGCTGGGGTAAAAGTCCCCAGCTGCCTTGCCCTAAAGCTTGGGTGCTCACTATGTCCTTCCCACCCCTTTCTGGTAGAAGAGAGTCATTTCCTCTCTCAGTGACCACAGGAGTATGCACACTGCACAGAGGGGAATGGGTCCTGGCCTGAACTGGGTCTCCTTTTGGTCCTCCTTACCCTCCTCCACTTTTGTTTCTTTTCCTCCAGTGCTCTTTTATCTTCTGAGTGGGGTTGTGGGAAACAGTACAGATATGGGATTTGGGGAGCTTTTCGTATTTTTCGTGTGACTGTAAAACACTAAACTCAATTCCACAAAAGCCAAAAATCCCACCTCACCACCAAACACTAAGATGGGACATGTCTCTGTGCCCTTTTTTTTTGGTTAACTCATTTAAAAACAAATGAGTTTTTTATATAAATGAAATTTTCAAATGTGAAAAAACAGACAGAGAGACAGAGGAAACAGACACAGAGAGAGAGAGACAGAGACAGAGAACAGAGAGATAGAGAGACAGAGACAGAGAACAGAGAGAGAGAGAGCACATTTACTAAGCATTTATTATGTTCCAGGCACCATACTAAACAATGGGGATGCAAGTAGAAGTTAAAAAGATAGATCTTACCCCTCAAGGAGACAGGATTCCAATACCAGGAGACAATAATACACAAAGGGTTGCCAAAAAGGAAGGCTGAGCAGGAAAGGAGGCTAAGCTGCTAGAATAGAAACCTAGAAGGTAGGATCAGTGGAGCCAGGAATCCCCAAGGTCCAAGTTCACTCTGTGCTGTTTCATTTTTCTACAAAATGACACATGGATGATACAATCACAATAGGTCAGATCTCATAGTTGGAAAAACTCACAACATTCAGGGAAGGATTTGGTTCTTTGCCTTAACTTAAATTTTTGTGTATTTCCTATTTGGGTATCAGAATAAAAGAAGCAAAAAAATTTATTAGTGTCTCTTATTGGAAAAGACTTGGGGAAGGGAAGTTTGAAAAGAACAGTGTTTTTTTTTTTCAAACATCCCTCAGTCCTTGAAGAGATGAGTACAACTTGTCCCTTCAGCCCAAGTCCTCTGAACTGAGATGCCTTAAGGAGCCAGATTGCCCCCCTCACATACATACACCTTTCCCTTGTCTTCTACACCTCAGATCACCATTCTATTCCTCCTTTAAGTTGCTTCATTTGCCTCTTGCCCCTGGGCACTGATCCTTTCCATTTCATCTCTCTAAGTCCTGTGATTGGCGGGGGACCTAGTCTCCTCACTCCTTCTTCAGCTTTCTTTCTCAAAAGTTGCATGTGCAGTTTATTAACACTCCCAGGTGTTACTCAAGTCCCTCTGCTAGTTCAAAGATCACACAAGCCCAAATCATTAACAGAACTGAGAAGGAATGCATATATATTAACTATAACTTAGAAAGCTGGTCAGTTTATTATTATTCACAATATGAACTTAAACATGCTAGTTGAGCTTGTGAGTAATAACTGCCACCTATATAGAGTCTTTAAGTCTAGAAAGCATTTTTCAAACACTGCCTTATTTGAGGCCCACAGAAAGCCTATGGAAAAGTATTAAAAGTATCAGTGTTCCCATTTTATAGATCAGGAAACGGATTTGATTTTAATTGATGTTAATGCTTTGTGGCCACAAGACTAGTAAATATCTTTCAGAATCTAATATTCTAGAGCAGGGGAGAGGAACCTATGGTCACAAGGCCACATGTGGCCCTCTAGGTCCTCAAGTGTGGCCCTTTGACTGAATGCAAACTCAAAGGACAGCACTTGAGGACTTAGAGGACCACATGTGGCCCTGAGGCCACAGGTTTCCCAGTCCTGCTCTACATACTAGATCTATCATACAAAACCACCTCTGATCTATTAGCATGACAGACTTGGGGGACAGAGAGGTTTAAGGGGCTCCCAGAGGAAGGAAAGAAGTCTCCTACTTTTCCTCCTTGAAAGCTTTCCTAATTAAAAAAATGATTGACAAGGGTAGAATACTGAATCTGCATGCAATAAGCCACTTGACAAATCCCGTTGCATAAAATTAGCAGTTAGTTTGTACAGAGGCAACAAGAGTATGGTAGAAAGAACGCTGAACTAACTGGTGGGTCAGAAAACACGGACTCAAATTGCACTCCGCTATACACTCCATGTGGGGCCCTCAAAAGTAACTTCATTTTTTTGAAGTCTCAATTTCACTAACTGAAAAATGATGGCAGTAGTCTAGACAAACATTAAGGTCCCTCCTAGGTCTAAAGCTATTGCAGCAAATTAAAATGTTAGGTAGTACAATGGACAGATTTTATGCGGCTGGAGTCAGGAAGATTTAAATTCAATTCCAGCTTTAGACACTTACTAGCTGAGTGACCCTGAACAAGTCACTTAACCTCTGTCTGCCTCAGTTTTCTCAACTGTAAGATAGGAATAATAATAACATCTTCATCCCAGGATGTCTGTGAAGATCAAATGAGAGAAGGAAAGCACTTAGCATAGTCCCTGTTTATGTCCTTCCTTTTATATGAAAAAATTTTAATTTAAAATGATCAGAATTATCCATTTTACACTTGAATAATGTTCTCACCTTATAATATAATTTGAGCTCTGATACTGCTGAGTCTCCTTCCTTTGCATCTTTTTTCCCCCAGTTTCTTTGAAATTCCTGTCTGTCATTCTTCCAAATGATCTTTGCTATTACTTTTTCTAATTCTGTAAGATAATTTTTAGTAATTTAATTGGAATAACATCGAATAAAGAGGTAAAATTGTCATTTTTATTATACTGGCTTTACCTAACCACGAACAGCAAATATTATTCCAGTTATTTTGGTCTGACCTTGTAAAATGAGATAGAGAAGAAAATGTCAAAACAACTCCACCATCTTTGCCAAGAAAACTCCATACACACATGGACTATGTAGATATGCACTACATTATTTATACCTTTCTCTGACAACTGCTGCAGATAGTCAATAGATTGGGCTTAGAAATGAATAGGAGTGCATCAAAGATGAATCACAATTGAGGAGTTTTGTTAAGCTTCAGAAAGCCTAAAATGAAAATCTCATCATCGTTGTCATCATCACCATCATCATCATCATCATTATTAGTATTATTATTGTTATTCTCCTGGAGATGTTATATGACTTTCAATCAAAGACAATAACTATCTTAGGTTAATTACATATGGAGGTAATTCCCAAAGGTGATGAAAATAAATCATAGTGTATGCAAGGAGGCTATGGCATATTGCCAACAATGACTCACATACAAGAATTATATGGACATCAAACATTTTGCAAGAATAAGAGAAAAATGAGGTGTAATCCTAAGTGCTACATAGCTATCCCCTGAGATATGAAAGGAACTGTGGGAATGCTTCCAGAGTGTTTGGTAAATATTCCATAGAGGCTTCATGGAAGGATGTGGTAGAAAATCCCCTAGCATAAGAATGTCCAAAAGGGAGTCTGTTTGTGCAGAAGGAAATCTAGGATGTTTCATAGTATTGAAGAATTATTTCTTCTCAGGGCTATGAAAGCCAACTTCATAGTTAAAAAAAAAAAAAGTTTAGAATGAGGCAACAATGTGTCATTAAATCCAAAATGGTATCTGATGTAAGATCAGGGAAAGATCAAGATATCTTGAACAAGAGCCCTTTAGTGATTTTTTCAGCTTAGGGAACTCTACCAAAGCAAAGATGGGATTGTTTTGCATCTTGTAGTTTAGAGAGTTAAGTGGGTCAATGAGAAATGAAATGACTGTAGCAGCAAGAACCCTGACACATCCAAGAGGACCTGCTAGCACAGGTTCTTAGACCTGCTTTTCTAAAAGGAAAGCAACTTTTGAGGGATTAATAATCTTCTTTAATCACATATACCAACCGAGAAAGTACAAACAGAGAAATAAAGACCAACAGACAGGGCTTCTGTTTGACCATAAGCAATACATACATCACAGACCAAGAGACAGTTCCAACTCTCTGACCATTACATACCTACGTAATTACTAGAGAGAGAAGCACCAACATCTGGGTTTTCAAACCCTTGGGGATATCCTTAACAGCTACCCAGAGTCTCATCTGGTCATACCACATGAACATTCTTCCAAAGAGTAAGCCCCCAAAGCAAAACCTCACCTCAGAGTATACATACACTTTTCAGAGCCAGAGTGCATCAGGACCTTAGTGACCCTCTGCCTCATTAATTAACAAAAGATACGAACCTTCTTACAAAACAAGTCTCCCCTAATCAAGTTTCCTTTAATGTGCTTCACCTGAGGCCCATTAATGGGAGGGGAAGATCTTTAACTCTAATTAACATTAGAATGACCCTCCCAGGGTCACAGAGCCTGTGTATGTTTGAACCTAGGTCTCCCAGATTCCAAAATTAGTCAGTCCTCAATCTACTTTACAGCATTGCCTTCCTTATAACCTGTAGGCATTGCTAAATACTTATCTTTTCCTGAAGCAGCTAGGTGGCACAAAGGAGAGAACTAGACTTCGAGTCAGGAAGATCTCACTAGAAATCAGTCCTCAGACACTTACTACCCACGTGGTCCTAGACAAGTCATTTAACCTTTGTCTGCCTCAACTTCTTTAACTGTAAGATGAGGATAGTAATAGAACCTCTCAGAGTTGCTGTGAAGATTAAATGAGATAATATTTGCAAAGGCTTTAGCACAATGCCTTACACAAGGTAGGCACTTAATAAATGTTTATTTCTTTCTTTCCTGAGGTTTGGAAAGGAGTGCCCTGTAGTTTTCCTATTAAAAAATAGCCCATACTTTGCACCATTCTGAAAACCGGTTCCCTCATGTTTCAGGCAAAAAAGATTTCAATTGTTTTAATTACATTTTTCTTTTAATTACTGCCCAGTGTCTAGTAATTTCAATTTGCCTAAGGAAAGGCCTGATCATGGATGTGGTCTGCACATTTTCAAACATTAGAGGCCATCAGAGATTTTAAGTTTGCAAAAAACAATCACTAAATTGGATTTACGCCCTCATCTCTCATTGGATTCTATAATCATTGTATTAATCTTTAAATATATTTTATTTTGCCCAAATTATAGTGTTAAAAAGATGAGATCCCAAATTGGCTCTGTCTTAATTTTATTTTTTTTATTAAATGACAAACAATAACTAGTTTCTTCTCTTCATTCTTACAATTTGTTGAAATATCATGTAGCTTTTTTTTGGTAATTGATTCATTGGTATGAGAAATATAGGGTTTTGATATAAGTTAAAAGGAAAAAAAATGTTGTCATTAAAGTACATTTTCTTTCTTACTGAGCTGGAACTTAATGTTCTGTCATTTTGGGGTTCTTTCTTTAAGAGGAAATTGCTGCTATTTCATAAGGTCAGTCAACAGTATTTATCGAGCACCAATGCCCTAGCTCAGTTCACTTTCCATTTACCTCTTTGCTGCCTGGACATAAGAACACCACCATGAATGCTCATTTACCTTAAGCCACCTGGTCAATAAATTCATTTCATACTGTGTCAACTTGGCGTTCACTTAAAACCACTGGCTCAAAATTTCCTTAGTTCTAGGTAACCTCAAAGCATTGATGACATTTTTCTAAAGATCCTGGGAAACAGTGAAGACTGAAGTTAAGCAATTAAACAAAGACCTACGCCTGGGCATAGGCTGGGAGGACAGAAAGGTCCCCTTCCTGATGAATGTAACCCTTATATACAAAGATTAAAACTTACACACATGTATCTAGACAAGACTAAAGGAAGCTACTTGTATTTTGTTTGATATGTTGAACAAAATCATTTTTCTAAAGCATTGAATTCAATTGAATGATTTATGGGGGACTTGTTTTTGTTTGTTTTAATTTCATCTAGACACTTTCCTTTCAGTTGCTTGGAGCTTATAAAACTGAGGAAAGTACAAGCCATGAAGGCAATTTATCAAATCAAAAAGTTGAAAGTATGGGGCTTATTTTAGAACCATTCCCAGTGGCTTAACAGGAAATGTGTCTGTTCCCATTAGCTGTTTGTGGGTTGATTTATATTCATTAATCACATAAGTGAGATAAGCTAGAATAGGAAATAGAAAGCCACCCTTGGAATCAGAAGACCTGAGTAAGTAGCTGTGTCTTCACATTTAAAAACTGTATGACCATGGGCAAATAACACAATGCTTCCGGCAATTCCACAAGGCTTACATTTTTTTTTTTTTTTGGTCCTTAGTGGAGGTGGCACTGTAATAAATAAAGCTCTAGATTCAGAAATCAGGAAGACATGGATTCACATTTCACTTAAGAGATGAGTTTCTTAATCTATAAAATAAGTGTGTTAGACTTGGCCTCTAAAGTCCTTTCTAGCTCTAAATCTAAATAATGACTGATTTCCAAACTGATATCACATGTCCACACAACCCAAAAATAGGTAGAAAAAACATGCTATAACTAAAATTAGGAATTTATCTTAAAAGTAGAGTTTCTTATTGAATAGGTTCAAAATTAATTGAGCCATTCTCTGCCTCGAAATTCTAAATATCTAGAACAAATTAATTTCTCTTTACTACTTGTCAAAGAAACCAGTGGTGGGATTGCGCCTAAATTTCTTCCTTTTTCTATGAACTGTGAATATCTTTAAATACACAAAAAAATTATCTATTGATTTACAACTTCCTTATAATCCCTTCAGTAGTATCTAACACCATATTAATCACATAGTATAAACACAGTATTTTATAATGAATGTATTAAATATTCAAGTCTTGAATACAGTCTTATAACAACCTGCAAAGGCAAAGGCAGAATAAGTGAATCATGAATAACAGAAGCACCTGCTGCAAATTGTTCCATGGAGTCCAGAACTGGGGATCTCAACTCCTAGCCCGCAGCATGAAACATCCTAGGGATGTTCTCAGTTCCTAAAACAGGTTAGTTGCCATCTAATCAGGATAAATTACTACAGGATGATCAAGACTGGTTAACTTAAAAGACAAAAAGCAAATGTTGAGTCTTCCTGGACAACCTCATGGATTTTCTAGGCAAGTATTTTCAGAAAGTAGGTTTTGAATAAAACAGCCAAACGAAGAAAGAAAGAGGCGGGGGAAGAAGAGGGGAGAGAGAGAGAGAGAATGAAAGAGAATTTGCCTTTTAGAACAATTCAAACTATCTATATTTATAAATTTTTGTGTCTGGTAATCATAATGACCTAGAAAAAAATTATATTCCTTTCATTGTTTTTGCCCTGTTAAAATCGATTGTCATAGAAAAGATAAAAATCATGACTATTTCTAAAGTATGTATAGGTTCCTAAGTCATCAGTATCCTAGCTTGTCCGAATTCCTCCAGATCATTGTGCTTTTTATAGAGCAATGGTTTTTAGAGAGCTGTCTAAGGCATGTCCATTTTGTGGGCACTGACTTCCTCAGGTACGCACAACCAATATCCTAAAGTCCAGATTCTTCTGATGCAAAGACCAAATCATTATGCCCTGTGTCATACTGCTTCTATCCGTCAGGACATATCCAACTTATAAATAAGGGTGGTGCAGTAGATAGAGCCCTGAGCCTGGAATGAGGAAATTCTACATTCAAATGTGGCCTCACTTACAAACAGTGTGACCACTCAGCTTCTGTGTATGTCAGTTTTCTCAGTTTTATAATGGAAATAAAGTATCTACTTAAACATAAAAGTATCTATTTTACAAGGTTGTTGTGAGAATCAAATTTGTAAAGCACCTAGCACACTATAGGTACTTAAGAAATGCTTATTCCCAATCATACTCATAGATATCATTCCTTCTAAGATATGTTAAAGGAGAGTAGTAAGGGGGTAATTATAAGAAGGGAAGACTCAGAATCTTACTCATGGATTCATTTGTTATTAGGGAAAAAGTCTTTTCTATCAATGTGGTAGAGAAAGAGCCAATAAGATAAGAGTGGAAATAACATTAGTCCAGGAGTCTGGTTCATATCCCACTTCTGACATTTACTAGCTATATGACTTTTGGGCATATTAACCTTTCTGAGACATAAAACTTCTCTGTGCCTCAGTGTGTTCATCTATAAAATAAAGAGAACACCCACCTGCTAATACATATAGTAAAACATTGTGAACGTTAAAGCATTGCATATAGTTTTACCTGCTGTTACATAAGGCCACCGATTCTGGGACATAATGATCTCAGAATTAATATTCCAAATTCAAAAAAATCAGTAAAAATAGGTAATAGACCATCAGCTTCTTAAGATCAAGGGCTATTTTATTTTGTCTTTGAATCCTTAGCATCTGAGCAACTTACTTAACCTCATGGTATTTTGAACAACTGTCTAGGATTATAAGTTGCAGAAAAGGTGAATTCCTTCTAGGAACATAGACTTTGAGCTGGAAGGGACCACCTAGTTCAACATCTTCCTTTTATAGATGGAGAAATCAAGGCATAGGAAGATTAAGTGATTTGCCTAAGGTCATGCAGGTAGTAAAGCAGAATATAAACTCAGGCCTTTAAACTCCAAAGTAATTGGTCTTTCCATTGTTCCATGATGTTTCTTTTAACATAGATTAGTAAACACTCTGCACCTTAGAAAGTTGCCTGGGTAGAGCTCTGTCCCTGGAGTCAGGAGAACCTGAGTTCAAATCTAGCCTCAGACACTTATTAGCTGTGTGACCCTGGGCAAGTCACAACCCCAATTACCTCCAAAACAAAAAGTTACTTTGGGGTACTAAGTTGAAAGCCTTGTCTAGTGTCATGTAACCAATACATAGTAGAGACAGGTCTTGAACTTGACCCAGGTCATCCTATCCACTACCCCATGGAATATCTTGGTATATTATTAGGTAGATTTGGGTTGTAGTCTGATCTGGGACTTATCTGTTATTTATAACATTATTTCTATGGGAAAATTTGTTATGACTTCAAATATCTCATTTACTAGAGAGAAGAAACTCTGCCTAATGATAATGGGAGTGAGGATATATTGATATTTCTGTTATATCTGTAACCAAGATTTCAAAACCTAGAATATGGGGAGCTGCTACTTAAGCAAGACTCCCCTAATTTGTGATGAGAATAATTATTCTGTGTGTCTGAGGGGCAGAGTTGATTTGGAAAAGAAGGACTTTATTCTTCCTTACTGCTTTGAGAGAGGACAGAGGTCCAGATTCTCTTTAGGAAAATATCTGGAGATATGTGTGCGTGTATACATATGTGTGTATGTGTATGTTAAGTTCCAGCTTCCTCCCTAAGAGAATTTCCCCTTAGGTGAGATCATAGGCCTTCTCTCTCTGTTGAGGTTATAGCCCATAGGTGAGTCAATTCCTTTATATATTCTGGTTTACTCTTATGTGTCTAACTGCTCTGATTTGTTTGCTTTCTGCTTCAATATATGAATGTATTCAATCTGTTACTCACTATTTGTAATGGTCTTTCATGTAATTAGCATTTGCTGGGAAAGTACTAAGCTTCTGCCTCCCTTTCTCTTTAAGCAATTGTAATTGAGGAAACAGCTTGAACCTAAAATTTCCCCTAGAGTAACTAGGTACTAGACTTGAAGTCAGGATGACATGGGTTCAAATTGAGCCTCAGTCATTTTCCAGCTGCCTGACTTTGGGCATGCCATTTAACCTCTGTCTGCCTCAGTTTACTAAAACTGTCTAATTGGAAAAATAATAGAACCTACCTTATAGGGCTGTTGTACAAATCAAATGTGATATTTATAAAGTGTCTGGCACATAACAGGTACTTAATAAATTCTTATTCACTCCCTAACAAGGTTTAGGATGGCATATAGATATAATTCTTGTCCAATAATCCTTTTACTGAAAGTAGCCTAGTGGCTCCAATCTTCTGATTCCCTCCATAAAACAATCAAAGTCTCCCTTGAAGAAGGGTGGGCAAGATTGCTCCCCACAAGCCATTGTAGACAACTCATTTGGGCATGTAGATAGTCTGCATGGTCAATACTTTCTTTATATGTGATATACATTCTTATTTTTAATTTGGATATTTAGTTTTGTTTTTTTCTTTCTGTGTGCATGTCTGTGTGCATGTGTGTGCATGCATGCATGTGTGTGTGTGTGTGTATGTGTGTATGTGTGTATTTGAAGAATGTGTTCTTTGGGATTCTGGCCCAGTTCTAAACCAATTATTGGACCCCCATGTGCCTGAATAATAAAGTTATTTTAAAAGCAAGGAAAATTGTCAAGAGGCAATTGGCTCTAGAACATTTTAGTTAGTCCATCTGCACCAGTAAGTTAGGTATTAGGACAAGACCACAAATGGGTATAAATGCAGAGAGATATGCAAGTTTGATATTAGATAAGAAGCCATATGATAAACACAGACTTATCTAGAGCCAGAAGAGAATTAAGAGGCTGTCTAGTCCTGCCCCTTCATTTTACAGAAAAGGAAAATGAGGCTTAGGGAGATGAAGTGACTTGCAGGGATTATGTCATGCAGGGATTGTGTCAGAGGTGAGATTTGAACTCAGATCTTCCTCTAGAATGGGATCATCTTCTCAAGAGAGGCTTAGGGAATCAGATTATGGAACCTCAAGCTTCCATAGTACAAGACAGAGCTCCCCAGGAACATGTAGACCAAGAAGAACCCTTTTTAGGATAGAATCTTTCTACCTTAGAATAGAGTGAGACAGAGACAGGGAAAGAGAAAAGGAAGTCATAGCAAGGAGACAGAGCAGAAAATGCAGACACCCTAAAAGAGGGATAAAGTAGTACAAGACTGGAATTAAGGATATATACATACATATATGTGTGTGTGTGCATGTGTGTATGCATCTTTTTGTTACACATAAGGTAGTTTTTCTTGCTGAAAGTTGGAAAATCAGAAGCACTTTCTCAGACTATAGCCAAGTGTTCAAAGTGAATGATCTGGGAATAACTGAGTCCCTAGCTAGAGGACATGACACATGAAAAGGATCTAAGTTTTAATCTAATGTGTCCTTGACTGAGGACACATTCTAAAGATAAGATAGAGTAGCCTGGACAAACAAATTCATGGATAAAGAAACTAAATCTGAGGTAATAGTAAGGCCAAGATCAAACAGAAGATTAGGAAAGAATGAAAAAGAGGAACCTGAAAATCCTAAAGTTTCTATTGAAGACCAAAATTAGGGAGTTTTTGTACCTTGTGAAACTTTTATTTTTCTTCTGCTATTACTATCCCTGTCCCGCTTTTTGAAGTTTCCCCCAAGTACTTTCTGATAAATTCTATTTTGTCAGATGTCACTGGAGATAGAAGGAGTATACTCTGCAACTTCCACTCATACAAAGGTGTTGCTGGTTAGGATCCCAGGATAATTTAGGAAAATAGCAGTGGTGAAAATCAAGTGAACAGTACCATTCAAATAGGTTTGGAACTCAATTTAACATGAGAGAAAAGGGTTGATCCCAAGGCAGTTCCTGGGGTCGATTGTCTGATAGGACTCCACAGCATAATTATGATTGATTCATATATTTCACAACCATAACCACCCATTGCTGAGAATTTGAAGCTTTTAAAATCTGCTTCATCAGTTGATGAGTCTAACATAGCAACCCCTACTGTTACATATGCAAAATGAACAAAATATGTAAAAATTATAAAGGGGATAAAGGGAGATAGAAAGAATGGAGAAAGCAGGGGGAAGAAAAATTTGTCAAGTAAGATTCACTTCTTTTCTCAGTGACATCAGAATTGTTTTCTGTAATGTTTTCATTTTAGAAGAAAGAAGGGAGGATGGGAGAGGAGGGGAGAGGAGAAGAGAGGAAAGGAGAGAGAGACAGAGAGAGAGAGAGAGACAGAGAGAGAGAGAGAGAGAGAGAGAGAGAGAGAGAGAGAGAGAGAGAGATCCTGAGAAATTTTATCTAGCTGGAAAGGCTAGGCTTCTTTGGAAAGGGATTTGGGAAAATACTTTTTCATTTGTTATGAGGTAAGGGTGATGAGAATGGTGAGGGAGAGGAAAAGCAGGAAAGAACAAAAAACAAAGTATTAAGAGATCAGTACAGGAAAGCCAGTCCTCTCTTGATTGGAAATCTATCCTTCCACCCAGGTTAAATAAACAGAATGCTGTCCAAAGTGACGCCAGTTGTGTTCTTGAGGAATTTGCTGTTGAAAACTCAAACCTGTTCCCAACCATGTCTGATTTCCATGAGCTTGGTTGCTTTTTGTTTATTTGTTTGTCTCTTCTCATAAATTTCAGCAAGATTATTTTCCTGTCTTGATGGAGGTAGAGGGCAGCTCTTTGAAAGTCTTATTTCATAGACCATATGGAACTGTCTCATGAAAGATATCTGATATCTCATTAGAAAATGACAATAACAACCATAAAAATAAGCATCAAGAAATAGAATTTTTCTTTAGATATAGTAGCCATTTATGAAAAAAAAAGTTTTTGCAAAGAAAAAAGAGGTCAGATAGGGAGACAAAATATGTGGTGATGGATCTATTTATTTGGGTAGTTTGATTTCTGGAGATACATTTTCTTTTGCCGGAAATACACAGGTTTAAAAATCTCACACTCTTGTCTTGGAAAATGTGTTGCCATAGGAGAGAAGCCAAAAACCTGTGCCCATCTGTTTGTCTTTCATAATTATTTTTCATTGATCTGGAGAGGAGAGAATGATGAGACTATCAAATAAATAGAGTACATGCAAGAGAATGCCATGAAAGAGGCATCAAATTTGGAATCAGAAGATGTAAAAGCCCACTCAGCTCTACTGCTTACTGCATTAATAGGTTTGGCTCATTCATTTAACTGCTCTGGGACTTGGTTTCCTTATGTGGAAAATTATGGGTAATAATAAATGATCTCAAAGATCTCTCTTCAATCTAGTTTTACTTGCAATTCTTATTCTCGTTCTTTTCCTTTTGTGCATAAATGCTATGGGGAAGGGAGATTCTCATGCTCCTTGGATATTTTGAAGTAGGACACCTCACTTTGTGATCATTCATGCTTCACTGAAAAAATAATGCAGCTTCAGTTTGGTTCAGTTTCCTCATCTGTAAAATGCGGATAATAATTACACCTACCTTCCAGGTTTGTGGTGAGGATGAAATGCGTAAATATTTGTAAAGTTCTCTGCAAACCTTAAAGCACTGTGTAATAACTAGCTATCAGCACCATCATCATTATAGTCATAGATTATTGTAGGAATGGTAGTAATGTTTTATCGTTAGAGCTTACATTTATATCACATTAAGGTTTATAAAGCACTTCCCTTGTCACATCCTTGTGAGAAAACCAATACAAGCAAAATGAGAAGGAAAGCAGGAAATTTAAGAAAAACTTTTATATCAAGTTGCTCTGACAAAGTCCACATTTGTCATAGGAACTGGTTCAAATTTATAAAAAATAAGAACCATTCCCCAATTGATAAATGGTCATAAGATAAAAACAGGACTTTTTCAGAAGAAGAAATCAAAGCTATCAATAATCACATTTAAAAAATGCTCTAACTTTTTTTTTTCTTTTTCTTTTCCTTTTTCTTTGCAAGGCAATCCGGGTTAAGTTAAGCCCAGGGTCACACATCTAGTGTCAAGTGTCTGAGACTGGATTTGAACTAAGGTCCTCCTAAACTCCAGGGCCACTATTCTATCCACTGTGCCACCTAGCTGTGCCTCTAATTCACTTTTGATTAGAGAAATGGAAATGAAAACAGCTCTAATTTTCCACTTTACACCTATCAGATTGGCTAATATAACAAAATGAAAATAAGTCCCTGAAGAGATGTGGGAAAATAGGGACACTAATGCTTTGTTGGTGGAGTTATAAATTGGTACAATCATTCTGGATAACAATTTGGAACTATGTCCAAAGGGCTATAAAACTATGCATATCTTTTGACCCAGCAATACTATTACTAGTTCTATATGCCAAAGAGGATTTTTAAAAAGGGGAGGGGGAAACCTATACATCCAAAAATATTTATAGCAGCTTTTTGTGGTGGAAAAGAATTAGAAATTGAGGGGATCCCATCAACTAGGGAATAGCTGAGCAAGTTGTGATATATGATTGTGATAGAATACTAGTGTGCTAAAAGAAATGATGAGTGGAATGGTTTCAGAAAAAAATTGGGAAGACGATGTTGTTGTTTGTCCTTCATATTCAAAGAGGACCAATAACCTCATGATATTGGCTACAAGGTACACTGTGTTTTACTGTGGGCAATCGGTCCAATATGAGCTCAGAAGACTCTTATCACAAGTCAGTCACTAATAGTCCATTTGAACATTTAGAATGGAGATATGTCTAGATTTGCATATCTCATGTTTCCTTTGTGCTACTGTGATTCTGCTTTGTTCATAGACCATAGCTCATTCTTTGTTATGAGCATGCTATTTTGGACAGTATTGTACCAGTATCTCCCATGTCTCATAATCAGTACTAAAATTCTTCAGAAAGACCTTGACAGGATCTTTGTAGTGCTTCTTCTGACTTCCGTGCCATATGTGAGTTCTCTGTAAAATAATCTTTTAGGTAAATTTGGCATTCGGGTTACATAGCAAGCCATCATTGTTGCACACTCATTAATAGAGTTTGAATGCATGGCAGTTCAGCTTGAAAGAGGACCTCAGTGCCCAGTATCTTAACTTGCCGGGTAATCTTCAGAATCTTCCTAAAAGAATTCAAACAGAAGTGGTTCAAATTTCTGGTATGGCACTAGCAGACTGTTCAGATTTCACAGGCAGACAATGAAGTCAGCACAGAGGCTCTATAGAACTTCAGTTTGGTTTGTAGCCTCATGCCTCTTCTCTCCTATACTTTCTTTCAGAGCCTGCCAAATACTGAGCTAGCTCTGCCAACGAATACATCAACCTTGTCATCTATGTATAGATCCCTGAAGTGTATACTGCTAAAGTAATTGAACATATCCACAGCACTCAAAATTTCTTCATTTGCTGTAACCAATGATCCCATCTACCATTGACTTATATGAACTGATACAAAGTGAAGTGAGCAGAACAAGGAGAATATTGTACACAGTAATACTAATATTGTAAGGATGATCAACTGTAAATGCTTTAGCTATTCTGATGAAGACAATAATCTAAGGCAATTCCAAAGGATCCATCGAAAAACAATGCTATCTGCCTTCAGAGAGAGATCTGATGATAAGCACTGAGTACAGATCAAAGCAGACTGCTTTCACTTCCTTTATTTTTTTTGCATTTTTTTGCAACATAGATAATATGGAAATATGTTTTGCATGATTTCATATGCAAAATTGATATCATATCCCTTCCTTTCCCAATGGGTCACAGAGGGACAGGATGGAGAGAAAGAATTTGGAAATCAAATTTCTTAAATTTTAAAACACATTAATTAATTTTTAAATTAAAAGTAAAGAAATAAACGTGAACAGGTATAGGAAAATGAAAAAGGCAGAAGTCTGAATTATTATTCTGAGTCACATCCTTTCTAAGGGCATATGAATATGTAGGTTATTAGGAAGGTCAAATAAGAATATAAAGTTTCAGAAATCCCTAAGTGGCCTTTTGATAAGTATTTGTTGAAATTTTACAGATGCAATGTTATAGTCATGCTGGACAGAGCATGGGGCTGAAAGTCAGGAGACTTGGACTTTAGCCTGTCACTTTACTTCTACTTTACCAAGGCCTTGAAAAGGCCTCAGTTTCAGGTCTGATCAGATGGCTAAGTTCCCTTCCAGACCTGAAGTTCTATACTTCAGGAAGATTTATAGTATCTAGAAGTAGGAGGGACCACTGATAAAATACATAGACACAGGAAGGACACCTAGCAGAATATCAAGAAACACGCAAAAGATTCTTAAGACAACCCAAGAGGACTGACATACATTTCACTAAAATGATCAGATTTTGGTTTGAAATGCACAATGCCACACCTCACTTTTTCATAGTACCTGGTATACTGGTCTTTGCTGCCTCATTCAACACACTGACAATTTCTTTGAACAGAAAATAGGCTTTCATTTTTAAGAGATACAAGGTTCCTAGGAACAGATGCTGGACAGATGCTTTCTTTTTTTTTCTTTTTCTTTTTTTATTCAGACAAGGGCAAGCTTTATGCCAGTGTTTGATTCTGCCAGCCAGCTGCTGCCACAGCAACCAAGAAGCAAGTGGATTTCTTTTGTGAGTGTTTAACATCCTCCAACACCAGATGTCACTCTCTAAGTTAACCATCACTCATAACTGCCATCCTGTATCCAGGCATGAGGGACAATTTTTCTGGGCCAGTGCTTTCCTATATTGTTTCATTAGAGAGAATGTGAAGGAAAAGGGAATTTGACCTCCTTGATAACAGGCTTCTTGACAACCTGTGAGAATTTGTGGTTGTAAAATAAATATGCAGTCCCTAGAGAGAGTTGCAGAATGAAGCTCCAATCCTACTGGCATGCATTTGGTGTACATGTGATTTAATAGAGATTGGGTCAAGATTCTTAGGGGAAAAAATAATAATATTTAGTTAATATTTCTACCACTAGAAACAAGACATTAAGAAGGGGAGCTCCACTGCTGTACCACTGAACAATGTGGCTGATACATTGAAAATGAGCAAAAGAATGTCAATAATTATTCTTCATTATAACTCACACACTCCGTGGCATGGTCACTCTAGATATCCTTCAACAGACCCTGGCACAATTAAGATGACTTTTTCCCGAGGGAAAGAGCTTTGTGTTAGCTAAGCATGACTGAGCTTTAAACCTTAGACACTGTTCTAAGCTTGCAAAAAACAAGAGAGAGTGATTCCTGTCTGTCCATATTCGCACCAGAATTTTAAATGCTGTCTCTATCAGAACTTTGTATCCAGCTATTAAATTACTTGAATTTTTTAAGTGCTTTTGCTAGGTTGATTGCATGGATTTTAAAACTGACCTCCCTGAAATCTATATAGAATCTATATGAACATTTTGTAGATCTGAAGAAAACTACCTCTACTTTCCACTTTTCTAGAAATTAAACCCCAGCAAAGATTTTGAAGAGATTTCTGAAGATCAAAGGAACATAGACCTAGGACTGGATGCAACTTTAAAGATCATCTAATCCACTCATTTCATACTATAGATGAAAAACTGAGGCTCAGAGAGATTAAATGACTGGCTGAAGATGACATAGGTAGTAAATGATACAAATGAGATCTGAATTCAGATCTTTTGACTTCAAATCAAGCACTTTTTCTTCTTTTTCTTTGAATACAATACTGTGGTGTCACACATGAAAGCTGAAAGAATTTAATGACAAATTAGAACTTGTTATCATAGGCCAAGGATCTTCTCATAGATCTCCTTGAGTGTCTGTTAAAGCATATATACCCATTTTCTGAATGATTTTTATGCGTAAAATATGATACATAAGATTACAGAGGAAATGAATTACAGTTATCTCATCCCACATCTGGGTCATTAGTGGCATGGTGTCCCCCATTTCTGGAAAGATTGTGTAAATATTTTTGGCCCTCCCTTCATACCAGAGAAGAAGTCTGGTTTCGTAGATTTACTTCTCTTTTTCCTTGATATTATACAATATCGTACATATATTTTAGGCATTTCTGAATTTCTAAACTTATTTGTGTCATCTGCTATCCTTCATGTATCATCTAAAGTTTCTGCAAAACTCCCCCAAAATTCTCATTTAATTCCTTATGCCAACCCACAATATATCAAAACTGATAGTGAGACAGTCATGATATGGAAGGGATGACTGTATATTGAACTGCTATTAACAAATATTTAAAATAATAAGCTCACAGACCCCAGATTAAGATTTTTTGCCCCAGACCAGTGATTTCTAAATCTAATTTTAGAATATATCAATAGGGATGTAAGGATCATAGCATAACAGCCTCTAACATGCCTAGAATAAACTCTGCATTATAACCACTGACACAAGATATGTGTTCTCCATTCTCTATCTGAGAGCTCAGGTACCCCAAGTTTCCATCACACTGGAAGGGTTGAGAAGGTTCCTGGAAAAGGACCACCACTACACAGCTACATTTCAAACATTCTCAGGGATTTTGGAGTAGCCCTGTTGTACAGGGCTGTAATCTTTCTACTAGTCACTGAAACTTGAGAGCCCACTTTTGTGATTCTCATCTTTACAAGATCAGTCATTTCACACAGAGGATACCATTAACTTAAATATAAAGGATTTACCTAATGATAAGGTAAAATTAGAGCAGCTAGGTGGCTCAGTGGATGTGCCAGAACTGGAGACAAGAAGACTTGAGTTCTAATCCAAACTCAGACATTTACTAATTGTACAACCCTGGGCTTGTCACTTAATGCTGTTTGTCTCAGTTTCCTTATCTGTAAAATGAGCTGGAGGAAGAAATGGCAATCCACTCCAGTATCCAGTATAAATAGAGTCATGAAAAGTCAGACACAACTGAAACAACTGAAAAACAACAGTAAGGTAAAATCAATAGCAACCAATATATCAATGTTACTAAAAATAAAATAAATACAGAAATAGTCAGCATACCATAACTGACACATCTAGAACACATTCTCCCACCAATGCACACAGTAGAATAAAAATAAGCAAATACATCCAGAAACTTAAAAGGAAACCTCACAGAAGATAACTCATGTGTTTATGATAATTAAGAACTCTAGACTTCAGGCTTTAATATTGTTTCATGGATAATCTATGCCATACAAAGCAACTTCTCTGCAAATTGGTCTTCATCTTTCTCCTGCTGGGCAAACCTTCCACTCTTGAACTGATAAAACAGTGGCAAGTTCTTTTAACTCATAATCATCCTGGAAAAAGTGGCAGCTAGGCGATATAGTGGATAGAGAGCCAGGCCTCCAATTGAGACGGCTTGATTTCAAATCTAGCCTCAAATACTGGGAAACCCACTTAACCCTGTTTGCCTCAGTTTCCTCATCTGTAAAATGAACTATAGAAGGAAATCGCAAACCACTTCAGGATCTTTGCCAAGAAAACCCCAAATGGGGTCACAAAGAATCAGAAGTGCTTGAAAATGACTAAACAACATCCTTTAAAAGCTAATGAGGAACTGTTTGGCTATTATGATGATAAGTAGATTTCTTAAGCCAGAGAAATATAATGCCCTTAGGTTGGTTCTCTGGGCAATGCAGATAAACCCCACAATTCTTTACTCTGAGGGATGCTACATTGTCTAATTAGCTTCAAATTTTCAAAAGCAGTTGCCAAGTCTACTTTTCCTTTGCCTCCCAAACAACTTTTCTCTCTCTCAAAAGCAAATGGGGGCAGCAGAGATCAACCAGAAATTTCTGAGAGGCTTCACTTGTGCCCAACTTACCATACTAAAAGGCAATAGCTAAAAATGTAATAGAATTCAGCTCTTCTCCAATTAACAGGTAATAAAGTTTTCTTCAGCCAACTCTCCAAGTGATACTTATCTTCCAATCACCAGGCAAAGCCTTCCTGTCAGTCCTAGAAGTACTCATTTTAATGTCTTGCACTCACTTTTTAATAGAAATACTGATGAAGAGTCAGTTGTCTCTTATTTTTTTTTTTCCAGAGACATAGCACTGAAGCCACGAGGAAGTCTAACACATATGGACTGTATGATTCTGGAAAAGACCTCTAACTTTTCAATGCTCTAGGCACCTCTCCAAGATTAAAAGTTGATTTTCCTAACACAGGAGTTCTTCTACAAATGAAATAATAATTCAGTCCCTATTCATCTCCTCCTGCTTCTTTATTCATTCCATTCAAAGTGAATATTTTATTCTTCAAACACGTCTTGTTCATTCTGTTTCATAAACCTAAAAATCCCCATTCATCTTCATCTTTTAAAATTCTACCCATCCTTCAAACACCAGCTTAAATGCCACCTTTCTGTTAAGCTTCCCATGATCTCCCACATGCAGATGTGACATTCTCCTCTGTACTCATTAGGTGTATGTACCCCTCTTTTGCACCTTCAAATTAGACTTAATATTGTAGTTTTCAGTGTACATACCTTATCTCTTCTAATATATTGTAAATTCTTTATGGGTAGGAACAAAGTATTGTTATTGTAGCATTGATTATTTGTAGCCTTCCCTGTTGCAAGAGAGAGAAAGAGAGAGAGAAAGAGAGCGCACTTATTATGTTCGAAGTGACTATTGGTCATTAATAAATATTTGTGAGATAGATCTTACGCTGTGTGTAAATTATACAATAGATAAATTATCCATGGGAAGAAAAAATAGCCTCCCCTCAGGCTATCAAGCCAACTCTCAGCCTGCTGGGAGTTCCCAGAGCAGGACTAGACAAATCATAGACAGAAATAAGTATAAGCACTGTAATATATAAATGGAATTATGGAGTTGTAATATAAAAAGGAATCTTTTAGTCCGATCCTCCTCATATTATAGACAAAGAAACTAAGGCCCAGAAAAGTTAAGTGATTTATTCAAAATCACACAACTAGAAAATCCAGAACTAAAATATAAGTTTTCTGACTTATTTATGTAGTTCATATTCTTACCTCTCAATACTTAGATATTTAGCATTTCTTATTTGATAATTCTCTTTGAAGCAATGGATAGAAGATGAAGAGAGGCAAATTTAGGCTTAATTTCAAGAAATAAAACATTTATAATAATCAAAACTATCCAAAATTTGAATGACTTTCTCAAGAGATGGGGGCTTCCTTCATTGGAGGTTTTCACAAAAACAAGATGACCACTGGTTGGATTGATTACTGGGGTGATGATTTTTTTTAGTTATAGGTTTGTTGAGCTGGCTTTTAAAGACACTTCCAAATTTAAGTTTCTATTATGTGATTTTGTGTTATCTGAGCACATAGTAGACCCATGTAGTTTAATAAGAAGGTACTTAGGTGTTTCATAAATTTAAAAGAAGTTTGATTAATAGTTATACTAAAATGAATTCCAAAGTAAATCTTAGGTTGTAGTCTTATAGAGCCAATATAATATGTTATAGTCATTCCTAATTGTGAGTTAGAGACCTGGGGAAAAAGAAGTACCTTGAGGTTCCTATTCTCTTTCCAGAACATTTCCCACCAGCCCCCTATATTTTCTAGCCAACTGAATGTCACCCTTCTTTTAAGATGAAGAACAGAGTCCATAAGTATTGATCTACAAGTACAGACAAGTACAAAAAAGTTGTTAGATGTTTCTCCAAATTCACTTTCATTAGAAAAAAAATGTTTTTTTCTTCTTAGATAAATTCTAGAAATTTAAACTATTTTTATTTTATTGCTATTGTTTTTTATTACTTCTTTTTAGAAAAAAACCCACAAACATTCTCCCCAGCTTTCTGGTTCTCAGCTAGTTGGCTTCCAGGCACATTAGAAATTCAGGAGAGTTTACTGGCAGGACACTCAGTACTCCCTGATTTGGGGCCAGTTCTGAAGTGGAAAGGTGCATGGAAAATGGGTCAGGGCAGTGGAAAGTGGATTCAATTTGGTATGAGCAGTAAATGAAGATTCAATTGCCTAAAGAATATTCCTATTTGAATACTTTTGTTCATCTCCCATCACAAAAGTAGACTTTTTTCTACCATGGTTACTCTTGGCTACTTCTGCTCAATATGAAAAATGTCTTAATGGCAATGGCCTACATACCAATATAAATGAAACAGAAAAGGTTATACAAATAGAAAATATCCAAATGCACAGGAACTCTTTTTTGAAGACCTTGTGTTTCTTGGCTTTTCTATTTTCCCATACAAGTGAGTTAAGCTGAAGATCTTGCATCTAATCATCTTTCTCACTGGTCACTGTGGTATACTGCAGTTGGAGTCAGAGAACCTGAGTTCAGATTCTCTCTCTGACACTGAAAATCAACTGTGCTCTTTGGCAAGTCATTTAACTTCTCTGGTCTTCAGTTTCATCACCTGTAAAATAAGGGGGTTTGACTACATGCCTCTAGAATCCCTTTCAGGGGAAATCCCTATATTTGTAACAGAAATTAAAGAAGCTCAATATTTTCCAAAAATCACCTCATTTTATCCTCCCCTCAATGCTGAGATATAGACACTATTATTATCCCTGTTTTCTGGATGAGGAAACTTAGGCAAATAAAGATTAAGTTCACTTGCTCATGGTACACAGCAACTAAGTATTTAAGGCTGGATCTAAATTTAAGCCTTTTCTTTCTTCTTCTTCTTCTTCTTCTTCTCCTTCTCCTTCTCCTTCTCCTTCTCCTTCTTCTTCTTCTTCTTCTTCTTCTTCTTCTTCTTCTTCTCCTTCTTCTTCTTCTTCTTCCTCTTCTTCTTCTTCTTCTGTTTTTTGTTCCTAATCATCTTTTTAAAAATTTTATCATTGGGTGACAGAACCAAGATGGAAGAGTAGAAAGACACACCTACTCTAGCTCTTCCCCCACACCCCATAAAATACTTGTAATAAATGACTCTAAACAAATTCTAGCTCAGCAGAAGCCACAAAACAACAGAATGAAAGAGATTTTCAGCCCAAGGCAGCCTGGAAGGCCAACAGGAAAGGTCTATCACATGGGACAGGGCACAGAGCAGAACTCAGCCAACAGAGCCCAGTCCAGCCTTGGTCATGCTGCACCAGGCAGGAATAGGACCAGAGTAGGACTTGGGGGTGGAATCCCCTGCAGCAGCTGTGGTGCCCAGATCCCTCAATGCACAACTGCCAAAGACAGCTTCAAAGGTCAGTGAGAAAGTTTTTTCACTTGGGTGAGAAGGGAGCAATATCCTCCCCTAGCCCTGGCCCCAGGCAGTGGCAGCAGTGGCAGCAGCATCCATTTTTGGAGCACTTGACCTGGGGACCCTGGGCTGCTGATCTGGGTCTCAGTCCACAGGGGTGGCTATGGAGTGAGGAAGAATGCTGGCATGGTGGAGCTGGTGGAGGATCTGGAAGGGGAATTATACTTACAGATACTGGACAGAAAAGCTTTTTTAGCTCCCAGACCAGAGAGCAGGCTAGGAGAGGAGGAAGCTCCTCTCACTTGATTGTTCTACCTTGGAGGAACTGAGAACTTACAGTCCCCAGAGTATACCCTACTCTTGACAAAGGACTCAAAATTCAAGTAACTGGCTGGGAAAATGCCCCAAAAAGGGAAAAAATAAGACTATGGAAGGTTACTTTCTTGGTGCACAGGTATGTTCTTCCATCCTTTCAGATGAGGAAGAACAACGCTTATCATCAGAGGAAGATATAAAAGTCAAGGTTTCTGCATCCAAAATCTCCAAAATAAATATGCAATGGTCTCAGGTCATGGAAGAGCTCAAAAAGGATTTTGAAAATCAAGTAAGAAAGGTGGAAGAAAAATTGACAAGAAAAATGAGAGTGATGCAAAAAAATCATGAAAAGTGAGTCAACATTTTGCTATAGGAAACCCAAAAAAAATGCTGAAGAACATAACATCTTTAAAAAATAGACTAACTCAAATGGCAAAAGAGGCCCAAAAATCCAATGAGGAGAAGAATGCTTTAAAAAGCAAAATTAACCAAATGGAAAAGTATGTTCAAAAGCTCACTGAAGAAAATAGTTCTTTAAAAATTAGAATGGAGCAGATGGAAGCTAATGACCTTATGAGAAACCAAGAAATTACAAAACAAAACCAAAAATAGAAAACAATGTGAAATATCTCATTGGAAAAACAACTGACCTGGAAAATAGATCCAGGAGAGACAGTTTTCAAAATTATGGGACTACTTGAAAGTCATGATCAAAGAAAGAGCCTAGATATTATCTTTCATGAAATTATCAAGGAAAACTGCCCTGATATTCTAGAGCCAGAGAGTAAAATAAATATTGAAAGAATCCACCAATCACTTCCTAAAAGAGATCCGAAAAGAGAAACTACTAGGAATATTGTAGCCAAATTCCAGAACTCCCACGTCAAGGAGAAAATATTGCAAGCAGTTAGAAAGAAACCATTCTAGCATTGTAGAAATACAATCAGGATAACACAAGATCTAGCAGCTTCTACATTAAGGGATCAAAGAGTTTGGAATATGATATTCCAGAAGTCAAAGGAACTAGGATTAAAACCAAGAATCCCCTACCCAGCAAAACTGAGTATAATAATACAGGGGAAAAATGGTCGTTCAAGGAAATAGAGGGCTTTCAAGCATTCTTGATGAAAATACCAGAGCGAATAGAAAATTTGACTTTGAAACACAAGAATCAAGAGAAGCATGAAAAGGTAAACAGGAAATAGAAATCATACAGGACTTACTAAAGTTGAAGTGTTTACATTCCTACATGGAAAGATAATATCTGTAACTCTTAAAACTTTTCTCAGTATTTTGGTAGTTGGAGGAATTATATGTACATATATACATATAGATAGATAGATAGATAGATAGATAGATAGATAGATAGATAGATAGATAGATAGATAGATGATAGATAGATAGATAGATAGATAGATAGATAGATAGATAGATAGATAGATAGACACACAGAAGGCACAGGGTGAGTTGAATAGAAAGGGATGATATCGAAAAAATAAAATTAAAGTGTGAGAGAGGAATATTTTGGGAGGAGAAAGGAAGAAATAGAATGGAGCAAATTATCTCTCAGAGGTAAGAAAAAGCTTTTTCAATGGAGGGGGAAAGGCAGAAGGTGAGAGGAAAAAAGGAAGCTTACTGTCATCACATTTGTCTTAAGGAGACAATAATATGCATACTCAATTTGGTATGAAAATCTGTCTTACATACAGAAAAGTAGGGGAGAAGGGGAGAAGTAGGGTGGGGGGATGATAGAAGGGAGGGCAAATGGGAGGAGGGAGTAATAAGAAGTAATTCCTTTGGGGGAAGGAGAAGGTCTAAAGAGAGAATAGAATAAATAGGGGGCAGGATAGGGTGGAGGGAAATATAACTAGTCTTTGACAACATGATTATTTTAGAAGTCTTCAGCAAAACTACACATATATAATCTATATTGAATTGCTTGCCTTCTCAGTGGGACTGGGTAGGGAAGGAGGAAGGCAGAGAAGTTGAAACTCAAAGTTTAAGGAATGAATGTTGAGAACTGTTTTTGCCTGCAAATGGGAAATAAGAAATACAGGTAATGGGGCATAGAAATCTATCTTGCCCTACAAGAAAAGAGAGAAAATGGGGATAAGGGAAGGGAGGGGTGTGACAGAAGGGAGAGCAGATTGGGGGAAGGGTAATCAGAATGTAGGGTGCTTTGGGGTGAAGAGAAGGGAGAGATGGAGAGAAAATTTGGAACTCAAAATCTTGTGGAAATGAATGTTGAAAACTAAAAATAAATTAAAAAATTAAAAATTGTTTTTATCATTTTATTTTTTCCAATTACATGTCCAAACAATTTTAACCTTCATTTTTTTTTTACAATTTTGAATTTCAAATTCTCTCCCACTCTCCCTCCCTTCCCCTATCATTGAGAAGGCAAGCATTTTGACAAAGGGTATGCATATGCAGTTATGCAAAACAAATTTCCATATAAGTCATGTTGTGAAAGAAAACATGGGCAGCACAGTTTTTAAAATATATATGCTTTGATCATTATTCAGATTCCATTCATTCTTTCTCTGAAAATGGATAGTATATTTTATCATAGTTTCTTCAGAATTATCTCAAATCTTTGTATTGCTGGGAGAGTTTAAGTCATTCATATTTGATATACTATTGCTATTACTATGTACAGTGTTCTTCTGACTCTGCTCAGTTTACTTTGCATCAGTTCATGGAAGTCTTTCCAGGTTTTTCTGAAGCCATCCTGCTCATCCCCCAATTGATGGGTATCCCCTCAATTTCCAATTCTTTGCCATCACAAAAAAGTTGCTGTAATTATTTTAGTACATGTAAGACTTTTTCCTTTTTTTTTTTTTAACTCTTCAAGATAAAGACCTAGTAATACTATTGCTTGGTCAAGGGGTTTTATAATCCTTCAGGCATATAAAATGAGGTCTTCTTGATAGTGTTTTATCCACTGCAACACTTAGTGCCTCAATGACCTGACAGTCTAAGTTATTTAGATTTTAGGGTCTTAGTTTGCAACTCGCAACCCCTTGATTAAAGAGTTGTACTAGATGGTCTCCAGGGTCCATTGTAGCTTTCAGATGATGCTGTAGGGATTATAAAAGTAAACTATGAACAAAAAGAAGATTTTCTTTCAAAAAAGCAGGGAAAGGGGAGAAATAATGGTCATAGTTTCCACTAGCCTTTTAATGAGTTTTGCTTTAACTCTAGCCAGTAAACCTCAAGTTAACTGGGCAGTTTGCAGCCATCAAAATTTACCTTCCTTTGGAGAGGAGAGGGAGAGGATGAGACAATGGGCTGGATCCTCATTCAGACAACTTGGACTACTCACAGGTTGTGTTTGTCCTTCATTTTTGAAGAAAACCATGACATCAGGGAAATGATGACATGATTTGCAGTTGACTTTGATTTGAGTGAGAGGGTTCTTTCTTTCTTCCTTCCTTCCTTCCTTCCTTCCTTCATTTTTCTTCCTTCCTTCCTTCCTTCCTTCTTTTTCTTCCTTCTTTTCTTCCTTCCTTCATTCCTTTCTTCCTTCTTTCCTTTCCTCCTTCCTTCATTCCTTCCTTCTTTTCTTTCTTTCCTTCTCCTTCCTTCCTTCCTTCCTTCCTTCCTTCCTTCCTTCCTTCCTTCCTTCCTTCCTTCCTTCCTTCCTTTCTTTCTTTCTTTCTTTCTTTCTTTCTTTCTTTCTTTCTTTCTTTCTTTCTTTGTTATTTCTTTCTTTCTTTCTCTTTATTTCTTTCTTTCTTTTCTTCTTCCTTATTTCTCTTTTCTCAAACACCAACCTTTAAACCCATTTCACCCTGGAGCTCACAGATTGGACCACAATAAGTCCCAGCCCAAGTACCACTAAAAGACTGTAGTTTGGGCCCTCTAGACTCAGAGTGAGTGTCAATAGTAACTGTTTCTCTTGACCAGGAGCCCTAAGGGTCTTTTCTTTCTAGTTTAATTTTTTTTAATTAAAGGGGCCATTCCTTAACTCACTTCTTAAAGAGATCTATATTCTCTGAATAGGTATTACCTCACTCAAAGTGAGAACCTGAAAAGACCTTAGCCTAAAAAGGCACAGTCTCTCATTGCATCCTGGGTCATCTCCAGTCATCCTGATGAATATCTGCTCACTGGACCCAGATGAGCCCTCCCTCATTCAAATCAAAGTCACCTGAAAGTCATGTCATCATCTTCCTGATGTCATGGTCCTTTTTGAAAATGAAAATCAAACACAACCAACAACAACAACAACCTGTTTTAACTAAGCAGATGAATAATTCTATTCAATTCAACAAACATTTATTAGAAATCTAATGTGTAAAAGTCACCCTAGAAAAAATAGATGTTAGAGGTGCAAAAACAAAAAGCAATCTTGTCTTCAAAGAGTTTCCATTCTACTGGGGTTACAACATTTTCAGAAGTAACTAAAGATCACATGAATGTCATGGCATGAGGTAGAAAGAATTGGCAGCTGGGGGCATCAGGAAAGACCTCATATAGGAAGAGGCTTCTGAGCTCTGTTATTAGAAACTAGAATTTCTCATGAAATCTAGAGATGGGAGACCATGGGACATGGGGATTCAGGGATAGAGCATGTGTACAAACATAGAGGCAGGAGAATAGCTATGATGAGTGTATTTATAGTGTGTGTGTGTGTGTGTGTGTGTGTGTGTGTGTGTGCCTGAACTCCTTGGAGGAAGCAGGTACAGACTTTTCATTAATCTAGGGAATACCAGGTTTACAAGCCCCTTCATACTTACAGTAGAGCAAATCATATAGAACTCATAGACTTGGAAAGCTACTTAGAGTACTCAGATGTTAAATAATGTGTCCATCATCACATGACAGAGGCAAGGCTTGAATTCAGGTCAATCAATTGCTCAACAAGCAATTATTAAGCACCTACTATATAGCAGACACTGTGCTCAGCACTGGAATAAGAAGAATGAAATAATCTTTACTCTCAAGTTTACATCTTCATGTGGGTCACAAAACACACACACATACATATATATGTGTATATATATATTAATAAATATATATATGTATATGCAGTGGTATATATCAGTAGATTATATATAAATCTTCATATTTATAGATATATGTATATAATAAAATTATATACACTTTTAAAATTCTAATTATTTTAGAATGTTTAAAATTTTTAAATGCATAATAAAAATAATATATTGTTCATGGAGAGAGTATTATATATGTCCATGTATCCATATATATACGTGTGTATATGTATACATCAATTAAGGATAATAGGTGTGTATATATGCATACATATATAGTATATAGCTGTGACTGTATACTACTTCATATTTTTAATTCTTTTTAATATTTTCTTCATGTATATATATGCATATAATAAATATAAGAAGAATAATTACAAATAAGTACAAAGTTGTTAAGTATAAGATATAATGGGAGGCCTATAGGTGTTTAGGAGAACCAGAAAAAGACTTATGTTGAAGTTTGTGTTTGAGATGAGTCTTCAATGAGGAGAGGGACTATATGAGGCATATGTGAAGCAGGAATGTATTCTACGCATGAAGGATGGCCAATACAAAGACATAAAAAACAGAAGAGTGGGGTATGTGTGTGTGTATGTGTGTGTATGTGTGTGTGTGAGTGAGAAATAAAGGGAAAACCAGTTTGGCTGAATCAGAGAGTGCAAGGGCAAGTAATGTACAAAGGAAGATCATGGTCAGTTTTTGTAGGATTTTAAAGCCAAACAAAGGAGTTTATACTTTATCCTAGAAACAATAGAAAGCCAATTGAGTTAACTGAGAGGTTAATTGACATGGTTAGATCTATGATTAAGGAAAATCATCTTGGCAGCTGTATGTCGATGGAGAGTGGTAAGAGACTTGAGTCAAGTAGAACAGTTAGGAGGTCACTTTAATAATCTAAGAGAGACGGAGAGTGAGAGAGATGTCAAGATTACAAACATGGGATATTAGAATAATGATGGGGGCAGAGGAAAAGATAAGTTCTGTTTCAGACATATTGAATTTCAATATATTGAATTCAGACATATTGAAATTTCTCAGGATAACTCATCTGAGGGACCCAATAAGCCATTGGTAAAGCAGGATAGAAGCCCAAGGGAGACATTGGGGCTAAATATATAGAACTAAGAAACATCTCCATAGAGATAATAATTAAACCCATGGAAGCTGATGAGATCAACAAACGAGAGTGTAAAAAGAGAAGAGCACCCAAACCAAAGCTGCAAAAAACACCCATAGTTTGAGATGAGGTAGGAAGGAGTAATTAAACAGGTAGGCAGAGGATCAGAAAACGTAATGGCATGTTTGTTTGTTTGTTTTTTCTGACTTCAAGGCTATTCCTCTGTCTATATGCTACACCTTTCAGATTTATTTTATTTGTTGGTTTAAAATTGTTATTGGTCTGGACAATGTGTATGCTGATCAATGGATCTTGACTTACACAATTATTGAGCATAGAAAAATTTCTTGATTTATCTGGCATAAGTGGGAAGTCAATTCTAGAAGCTGAATCTTCTTTCTAACCAGGAAAGAAAATTTATAACTTTGGATTAAAAAAGGAAAAAACACTAGTTAAGTAGCTTGTGCATGATCATTCCATACTCACAATTTTAAATCTGAAAGGTCCATACTTCAAATGGAGTAATGACTATTTGGTCTCATATGCTCTTTCAGTGCGCTTGTTTTCATGATTATGTTTTGAAAGCTGTGTACGCTACGCATCTTCAAATTTTTAAGTTATCACTAAATCAGTGTGCAAGTATTTACTAAGTACTATATTCCAGTTGTTGACCAGGTGATGGAGATACAAAAACAAGTATGCAATTGCCCCTCCCCTTGAAGAACTTACAATCTATTGGAGGAGACAATGTGTCCATGAATAAGTAAACAGGAAATCTACATAAAATTCACTATATTACAAAGGACAAACCCAGTTTGGGATGAAAAGACATATTCCAAGTGCATAGGTAGATGGACAACCGACAGCATTAAAACACACACACACACACACACACACACACACACACATACACACACATAGCTCTCTCCTATGCATTTCTCTTTTTCAACTAGAGAGGACTGTGGAAGAACACAGCAGGAGCTAGTTGCTCTTCCTATTCAAATTATATTAACTAGAAAAAGGGGGGGGGGGTGACCCAAAAGAAGCTTTGAGAAAGAAGGGGATACTAGTAGCTTCGAGGCAGATGGGAAAGAGGACCAGATCAAAGGAATAGTAGGTTTCCTCCCTTGCTAAAAAGCCATGACTTTTCAGTTACCCTGAACTGAAAGTCTCTTGTGTTCCAATTTATTTAGTGTTCTTTTAATACTGCATAGTCAAAGCGACCTTTTCTTCTTCCCAGGAGACTTCCAGCAAAATATCCTATTTCATTAACTATCCAAATGAATAAGAATTTCATTTGAAGTATAATATTTGGGGAAAATTTGCCTGAGCCCCAGGATGCCGCAAGTGCCTTCATGATTTCAAATTCCTAAGTGACTCTTCAAATTTGATTAAATTCTAAAACTTCAAAGTCAAAAATGATTCTATTTCATTTCTACCCCAGTTACCTTAAGCCCGTTAGGAAACTCCTACCAAAAAAAAAATCAGACCCTTTATTTTTGACACTCATAGATGTCAAGGCAAACATACAATGATGGTTCATTTATCACATGGAAGCTGAATGAACATATGATTAGAAGCAGAATAAGCAGTAATAACGTGGGAATCTGTTCCATATTTTGGCACTCTGTGTAGTCTGTGTGCTTCAATTTACATTTACTCCTCTGAAGCTGGAATTTATTAAGGTATATTAGGGGTAGGTCCAGAGTTCATATTTCAAATTTTTCTGTTATTCTCCCATGTGAAAGTAGAAAAGAAGTGTCTCATTGATAGTGATAATTCCCACCACTGCTGAATATAGTTCCACTGTGTTTTTCTATCCAGCTGAGAAAATATTTGGCTGTGAAACATCTGGCTGAGGAATGTGGAGGGTCCCAAAACTGCTGGTGAATCTCCCTCAGTGGACATTTTTTGTAAGCAGAGTAACATGGAGTGCTAGGAAGGTCCCTGGGAATGAAGCTTCAGGCATGCCAGATGTCACTAGAAGTTTCATAGACCTTAGAAGGCCGTATAAACAGGACAGGATTTGTTTAGTAGCCACCTTGAGATTATTGAGTGGTTTGCAAAACAGATCCAATCGATAGAAAATTATTAATTGATGGATGTGCTTGACAGAACCAGGGGAGAACAAAGTTTGTAGTAATAAGAAGAGCATGTGAAAAAAAATGTACACAATAAACAAAGAGGGAGAGATTAGCCAATTTGTTGGCTTAACCAGATTAACCTGAAATAGTTATGTTAAGCACCCAAATCAAGCTAGACATATACCATAATGCTTTAAGCCTTATCAAAATAAGAGTACCACAAGAGACCATTCAAAAATCATTTTTGAAAGATTTTTATTTTGTTTTATTTAGAGGCTGCTAATGGAGCAGTGGATAGAGAGTTGAATTTGGAGTCAGGAAAAACCAGAGTTCAAATCCAGTCTCAGATGTTTACTAGCTGTGTGGCCTTCGACAATTAACTTAGCCTTTGTTTTGCCTCAGTTTCCTTAACCATAAAATGGAGATGAGAAAAGCACCTGCCTTGCAAAATTGTTGTGAAAATCAAATCAAATCAAATTTGTTTTTATAAAAAGTACTTAGTACAGTGCCTGGCACATAGTAGGCACCATATGCATGCTTATTCCCATCCTTTCCCACCTTCTTTTGCTTAGAGTAGATGGTCAGTCTTTATGTATCTTAAAAGCTATAAAGGTACATGTTGATAGCATTTCTTAATCATTCGCCAGTGGCCTTTAGCAATGAATATATTATGTTTCAGAAAAGAAGAATCAGCCTTTACTAATATCAGCATGTTATTATGGAAAGAGTACTTGGGAGTCAAGAGATCCAAGTTCAAATTACAGCTTTTACACTTACTAGTCGTGAAATCTTTGGCAGCACCTTTAACTTTTTCAGCTTCAATTTCCTTGTGTCTAAAATGTATAGGGGAGTTTAAATAATTTCTGGGGTCTACTCCAGCTCTAATATTTCATGATTTTATATTACTAAAGTAATAATAATGATAATAGACATTAAAAACCTTAAAGGCTAACAGTGTGAGAGAACTGTTTCTGAATAAACTTAGCCCTTCACAGCATTGGAAGGACCTAAAACATTTCCAAAGGATTCATGATGTAAAATGCCATCCATATCCAGAGAAAGAACTGCCAGGCCTAGAGGCCTGTGTGGGCTACCCAAGTCTTCTTACCTCACCTCCGAGGTCTTCGGTTGGCCAAAACCAGATGCTCATATGAGAGAAAGGACGTTCCAGAGTCGAGCAAGGGTTGAGCTTTATTTCAGGGTCTCGGTTACAAGTGCAGGGGAGTCTTCCTTAGGAGGAAGAGGGGGAGATTTCCTAAGGAGGCTAAGATCTTAAGGGATTGGAAGTAGAAGTACAAGCAGGGAGAGAGGGGGAGGGGAGAGAGGAAAGAAGAGAAGCGGAGCCTACTGTCCTCTTGGCTCCTCACGTGCTAAGAGAGCTTTCAGGCTTCCTCAATCCTACTTAACCTTCAGCCACACAGTTTGCATCTAAATACCGTGCTGTTAGATAACAATAGTGTGCCCAGATCCGGGACGACCTCGAGGGCAGGGAGACTCCACCCATCACGTATCTCCCGGGGAGAGGCGGAAATACCCGAGCTAGCCGAGCTAGCTCAGTCTGACCTTCTCGAATCCCCGCTGTTCATGGAGGGCCTCGTAAGACTCTAAGATTTAGAAGTCCCACTTTTACCCGCCCGAGACCGTCCACACGGATTTGAACTTCTAATCCCAACAAAGAACTATGGAGTCAGATCACAGAATGGAGCAGACTCTTTTCTCTTGTGTTATGTTTTGGTTTGGTTTTTCTTATGATTTCTTCCATTCTTTTTAATTCCTTTGTGCAACATGACTAATGTGAAAAGTATTTAATAAGAATGTATGTAGAACCTATATGATTTCATCCTGTCTTGGGGAAGGAGGGGGAGAAAATGTAAAACTTATGGAAGTGATTGTTGAAAACTGAAAACAAATAAATTAATTATAAAAAATTTTGAAAATAAAATGTTTGAAAAAACACTAAAAGCTAGTAACACTTTAGCATTTTCTGTTTACACAGATATATGTGTGTAAATATATTATCTCAATTAATTTTTACAATAAGCCTGTGAAGTAAATACTGAAGGTATTTTTCTCCCCATTTTACAGATAAACAGACTGAAGCAGAGAGATTATGGAACTTGATCAAAGTGAGTATGTGAGCATTTAACCTGATTCAAACTTTTTTTCACATTTATTTTATTTTTAATTTATGGAATAAAACAAACATTTCTATAACATAACATAAAAAAGATGATTGCATATGAAATTGTAAATATGTACAACTTACTATTTCTTTTAAATATGTAATAAAATTATTACGTAAATTTTTTTTCTCTCTTTCTTCTCTCCCTCTCAACCCTAGAAATGGCTACTATTAGACACAAATAGGTGTGTGTATGTATATATATGAGTGTATATATGTACACATAAACACACATATATACACACATAAAATTATTCTGTACATACATTTATTTATCAGTTCTTTCTTTGGATGCAAATAGTGTCTTTCTTCATATGTCCTTTATAATTATTTTGAATATTTATAATAGTCAAAATGACTTATTCACTCAAAGTCATTCTTAAAACAATATTGCTGTAACTGTATACAATGTTCTCTTGGTTCTGCTTATTTTGCTCTTCATTATTTTGGGCAAGTACTTCCATGTTTTTCTAAGATCATTGAGCTCATCATTTACTATGGCTCAGTAGTATTCCATCACAATCGTATACCACAACTTGTTCTTATCACACAAACAGGTCTTCCTGATAGGCCAGCACCCTATCTACTGCATCATGCTGCCTTTTTTTCATATAATGCTCTACCATTTATAATACAGATTGCTATCAAGAAATGAATAAGGTGCAATGAGTAACCATACCGTCATCTTAATGCTGACATGTTGGTGGTATTGAATGCACCTTTGTAGCACAAAGAATGTTCTTGCTATCAGAAAGATTAATCATTATTTAATCCAACCTCTTAAGAAATTAAAACCTAGAAAGGTTCACTGATATATAGATAGTCACATAGTTAATTAGTAGAGCTAGAATGGAACCAGTTCTCCTGCTTCCCATTCAGTCACTTTCTCTCCTATATTGTGATCTCATTATTGGGAGCAATAACAATAATGCTTTGAAAAGTTAGTGTTTCCATTTATTCTTTCTGGTTTCTGAAACACCTTATTATCCTACAAGGGCCTCTTATGTTATGAAAATCCCTAAAGAGAGAATGTCAGCAGCATTTGAAAGAAACTGGGATAGAGAGGTGAGTCATGAACTCTGGTTGTCATTTGTATTCAGTGACCAAAAAAAAACCAAATAGTATTGACTATGAGCCAGGGCCTCAATAATCTTATCAAGATTGTTGATAAGTTGCTGTTTCACTTTATACAACTCCTTTCTTCCTCCCTTCCTTCCTTCCCTTCTTTCCTTCCTTCTTCTCTTTCTCCCCTTCCTTTTTCCTTTTCTTCCTTCCATCCTTCTTTCTTTCCTTCTCTCCTTCTTCCCTCTCTCCCTCCTTTCTTTCTTTTCTCCTTTCCTTCCTCCATTTCTCCCTTTGTGCTTCCTTGCTACTTTCTCTTCTTCCCTTCTTTCTTTCCTCCCTTCTTTCTTTCCCAGCTATGTGACCCTGGGCAAGTCACTTGATTTTCAATGCCTCTGGCATCTTGGTGCCATCGTAAGTACTGAAAAAGTGACTTTCTTACTTCAAGTTCCCTCTTCTGATGAAAATGAGAGGCCTGGTCAAACTAAAATAGCTTTTTCAAGGAAATAGAAAGAGCTGGGAAAGAGAATTCTCGTAATAATAATAGATGGTCAAACACATATTAGGCTGTAAATAGGAATTCTGATACATTTTTTCCAAATGTCTATTTCCATCAATATGGGCATTTTTCCCACTAAGTTGTTGCTAAATCATTATTTTCTGCAAATATGTTTTTTTTTCTTTTTTTAAGAAAGGTAGAAGGGAAAATAACCTCCTACCATGATTAGTAGCTCCACTTGTGAAGCATGTTCAACTTCTCTTCTATAGAGATTTCTTCTGTAATAAGCTAATACATTGAAGCATTTTTAAAAGGATTTTTGGTTCGGTTCAGTTTTTTGCTTACAGAATATATCAACTTACATACAGGAAAGAATCCAAGAATAGCTAGCCAATATATTTCTTGTTTTATTTTTAACTTTAACATCTAATTTTCTCTGGCACATCTGGTTTGAAACAGCTCTCTACACATGTGTTCACATTCCCTCACTCTACAAAATGCACAGAAAATGGACTCTCTTCTGGCCCTAAGGATTTACAGAACAATGTCAGCCACATTCATGTAACATTGCCAGGAAAAGGAAAACCTTGCAAAATCATGTGGCTATGTCAAGGAGAGTTAATAGCACAAAACTCGATGGTCTCCTCTTATTCCCTGTGGAGCTCACCTCATGGCATGACCTTTTTGACTGTAACAAATTAGTTTGACAAATTATTCCTTTCATCAGACTTATTCAATTATCAGACAGTGCTTGATAAGTATTTCAGAAATGGACTCTTTGTCTTCAATTGACAGGGAAGATGGATCTGTTTAACAGGTTTATTTGTTGAAAGATGAAGTTTGACTTCATGATGGCAGAGTGTGATGTGTAATGTGTTGGAAAATTCAGTCACATAGAATTCACATCTCATGTGTCATTATCTTTCTTTCACAGGGGAGTATGGACTACTCCTGACCGATGGGATTCATCATGTCTCTTAATAGAAAGCTGGTTTGGAATGCCACCATATAGCACACTGCTATTACTCATATATTTCTAGGTTTTATTTTTCATTTTTAAAAATCTACTTCTTGGGGCAGAGCCAAGATGGAGGAGTGAGAGCAACTATTTACCCAAGTTCTAAGACAAACTCCTTCAAATACCTCTAGAAAGAAAAGCTGAATGCATTTTGGAGGGGCAGAATCCAACAGGAGACAGACTGTGGCAGATTTCCAGCCCAAGACAGACTGGAAGGTCTATGAGAAGGATATGTTGCACAGGATTAGAGGAACACACAGAACACAGAGCACAGGCCATGGTAGAGCTGAGCAGGAAGCCCCATGTGGTCTGAAGTTCCAGAAGCACTGTGGATTCTCAAACATCAGCTCAGGACAGGAGTCCAGTGGAACTAGGGGAGAGAGAAGTACAGAATCCCAGGTAATTGCAGCAGTAGCCAGTCCTGAGACTATCAACCCACAGACTAAATGTCTGTAAATAACCTATTTGAATTTCCAGGAGCCAAGAGGGTGGAGTGATCAGTAATTGCTATCTCCCTCCCCTTGTTGACTTTTAAGAGCCCAGAGAATATTTCACCAGGAAATATACTGGGAGAGTGGAATCAGCCAAAGGGGTAAACAATCTCTTAAGTCATGAGGCTAGGAAAATGACTTAGGAGAGTCCCTCTTGCTGGGCTGAAGGGGACCAGTGCAGCACCAGAGCTGTCCCAGACAGCCCCACCTCAACAAACTGGGAGGAGATCTGAGCCCCAGGGGCGTGGAGCCCATAATCACCAAAACCAGGACCCCAGGCATGCTATAGCAGCTCAGGGGAATTAGGAAGATACTAGCGCAGACAGGATCACCAACCACTGAGCTTGCCTATGTTCTAGCTCAGCAGAGGAGACCTCCTGTGGACAGACTACCCCTCCCTCCCACTTAACACAGGTAGCTCCAGGGTAACTCTGGGGAAACACAGAAAGACTTCACCTAACCTCTGCTTTCCAACACCAGCCAGCTTAGCACGAGGTAAGCTGCAGCATTTTAGCTTCTAGTTGGAAGAACCAGAGGCCACAACACACAAAGCCTCAGTTCTAGGCACAAGAACTGTGGGACAGATCCCCCAGAAGCAGGAAAAGGGTGATCATCATGAGTAAGAAGCAAAGCAGAAAAGAAAAAACCATAGAATCTTTCTATGAGGACAAGGACCAAAACATGAATACCAAAGAGGTCAGCATTGAGACTGTACTCACATCTTAAACTTCGGAAGGGAATATGAACTTGTCTTAAGCCCAAAGAGCATTGTTGGAAGAGCTCAGGAAGGATTTTAAAAGCCAAATTAGAGAAATAGAAGAAAAATTGGCCAGTGATTTTAAAAATGTGAAAAAAGAATTCACAGAAGAATTTAAAAGGAAAATTGGACAAATGGGAAAGGAAGTACAAAACCTAACAGGAGAAAATAACTCCTTAAAAGGAACAAATGGACAGATGGAAAAGGAGATGTAAAAGTTAACTCAACAAAATGATTTGATAAAAATTAGAACTAGCAAGTAAAAGCTAATGATTCTATGAGACATCAAGAATCAGTCAAACAGGATCTAAAGAAGGAAAAGATGGAAGAAAATGTAAAACATCTAATTGGAGAAAAAACTGACCTGGAAAATAGATCCAGGAGAGAAAATCTAAGGATTATTGTTCTATCAGAAAGCCACAATGAAAAAAAGAACCTGGACAAAATCTCCCAAGAAGTCAGCAAGGAAAACTGCCCAGACATCCTACATCCAGAGGGCAAAGTAGTCATCAAAAGAATCCACATTTCCCCTCCTGAAAGGGATCCCGAACTAAAAGCAACAAGGAATATCATTACCAAATTCCTGTTCTATCAAGTGAAGGAGAAAATACTGCAGGCAGCCAGAAAGAAACAATTCAAACATCGAGGAGCTACAGTCAGGATCACACAGAACCTGGTAGCTTCTACTTAAAAGATGGAAAGGATTGGAATATGATAATCCATAAGGCAAAGGAACTGGGATTACAATCAAGGATCAATTACCCAGCAAAGTTAGCATAATATTTCAGGCAAGGAGATGGACTTTCAAAGAAATAAGGGATTTCCAGACCTTCCTGATGAAAAGGCCAGAGCTCAATAGAAAATTTGATTTTTAAACACAGGTCTCAGAAGAGGCACAAAAAAGTAAACAGAGGAAAAAATGTTATTCAATATGGGCAAACTGTTTACATCCCTATAAGGGAAGATGATACTTGTTAATCTTAAGAACTGTGTATTTATTATGATATATGAAAGGGATGTACATAGGTAGAGGGGGTGAGTATAAAGTAAGTGATATCATAATAAAATGTGATTTAAGAGTGTGAAGGGATTGTAATGGGAGATGTGAAAAGGAGGAGGCAGAAAAGGGTAAATTACATTATAGGAAGAGGCAAAAAATATATTACAGTAGAGGGAAAGAGGGCAGGGAGATGAACATTGTTTGAGAGTTACTCTTATCTGATTTGGTTCAAGGAGGGAACAACAAACTCCATTAAGTATATAAATATAACTAGCTCTAAAGGCAATAGTAGGGGAAGGGGGAAAGAAGAGAGAGGGGAGACTAAAAGAGAGGGAAGAAGTAGTGAGGGAAAAGGGGAATAAAAGGGATAGGGGCAAAAAAATGGAGGCAAGACTGAGGGAGGTAGTGGTCATAATTTAAAACTCTATTGTGAAGGGGAAGGGAGAAGGGAGAACTAAAAGCACAAATGGGGGGAGAGAGGATGGAGGAAAAGACAGAGGTAGTAATCATAACTGTGAATGTAAATGGGATGACCTCTCCCATAAAACAGAGACAGATAACAGAATGGATTAAAAACCATAATCCAACAATATGTTGTTTACAAGAAACACATTTGAAACGGGGGAATACACATAGGGTAAAGATAAAAGGTTGCAGTAGAATATATTGGGCTTCAGCTGATGTAAAAAAAAGCAAGGTTAGCAATCCTAATCTCAAACAAAACAAAAGCAGAAATAGATCTAATCAAAAGTGCCAAGAAAGGAAACTGTATCCTGCTAAAAGGCACCACAGAAAATGAAACAATTTCATTACTAAACATATATGCTGCAAGTAGTATAACATTCAGATTCTTAGAGGAGAAGTTAAGGGAGTTACAGGAAGAAATAGACAGCAAAACTATACTAGTGGAGAGCCTCAACCATCCCCTCTCTGAACTTGATAAAACTAAGCTCAAAATAAACAAGAAAGAAGTTAAAGAGGTGAATAAAACTCTGGATAAGGTAGATATGATAGATCTCTGGAGAAAATAGAATGAGGATAGGAAGAAATATACCTTTTTCTCAGATATACATGGCACATATACAAAAACCAACCATGTGCTAGGCCATCAAAATCTCACAATCCAGTGCAGAAAAGCAGAGATAGTCAATGTATCCTTCTCAGATCATAATGCAATAAAAATTACACGTAATCAAAGGCCATGGAAAGATAGAACAAAAATTAATTGGAAACTAAATAATTTAATCCTAAAGAATGAGTGGGTTAAACAACAAATCATAGAAACAATCAACAACTTCATTCAAGAGAATGACAATAATGAGACAACCTACCAAATTTTATGGGACACTGCAAAAGCAGTTCTTAGGGGAAACTTTATATCATTGAATTCCTACATGAATAAAATAGAGAAAGAGGAGATCAATGAATTGGGCTTGGAACAAATTGAAAATCCATAAGTAAATACAAAATTAGAAATACTAAAAACCAAAGGAGAGATTAAGAAAATTGAAATTAAGAAAATATTGAACTAGTAAATAAAATTGAGTTGATTTTATGAAAAAAAACAATAAAATTGATACACTTTTGGTCACTTTGATTAAAAAAGAAGAGGAAAACCAAATTACCAACGTCAAAAATGGAAAGGGTGAACTAATCTCCAATGAGGAGGAAATTAAAACGCTGAATAGAAAATACTTTGCTCAACTGTATGCTCATAAATTCAACAATCTAAATGAGGGTAGATGATTATTTCAGAAAATATAAATTGCCCAGATTAACAGAAGAGGAAGTTGAACACTTAAAAAACCCCATATCAGAAAAAGAAATTGAACAAACTATCAATGAACTCCCTGGAGAAAAAAATCTCCAGGGCCAGATGGATTTACAAGTGAATTCTAGCAAACATTTAAAGAAGTTAATACTTTATAGACTATTTGTGAAAATTGGTGGAGTTTTACCAAATTCTTTTTATGATACAAATGGTGTTCTGATACCTAAACCAGAAAGAGACAAAACAGAAAAAGAAAATAGTAGACCAATTTCTCTAATGAATATAGATGCAAAAATTTTAAATAAGATACTAGCAAAAAGAATACAGCAAATTATTGAGAGAATCAAGTAAGAAATTTCTTGAAATAATAAAAACCTTTGGCAAAGTTGCAGGTTACAAAATAAACCCACATAAATTATCTGCATTTCTCTCTTACTAATAAAACCCAACAGCAAGAGACAGAAAGAGAAATCCCATTTAAAGCTACAGTGGACACTATAAAATATCTGGGAGTCTACCTCCAAAACAAACCCAGGGACTATATGAACACAATTACAAAACATATTTCACACAAGTAAAGTCAGACCTAAGTAAGTGGAAAAACCTCAACTGCTTGTGGACATGCCAACCTAATATGATAAAAATGACAATTCTACCTAAATTCATTTACTTATTCAGTGCCATACCAGTCAAACTACCAGATAATTACTTTCTAGAGCTAGAAAAAATAATATCAAAATCCATCTCGATGAACAAAAGGTCCAGAATATCAAGGATACTAATGAAAAGGAATGCTAGGGAAAGAAACCTAGCCCTACCAGATCTCAAATTGTACTATAAAGCAGCAGTCATCTAAACTACTCTGTACTGGCTAAGAAACAGAGGGGTAGACGAGTGGAATTGGTTAGGTACTCCTGACTCTGTAGTCAGTGAACATAGCAACCTACTGTTTGATAAACCCAAGGACCCTAGTTTCTGGGATGAACATCACTGTTTGACAAAAATTGTTGGGAAAACTGGGTAACAGTGTGGTGGAAACTGGGCATAGACCAATGCCTGACACCATAGACAAGAATAAAGTCCAAATGGATACAGGATCTAGGTATAAAGATTGATACTATAAACAAATTTGGGGAGCAAGAAATAGTATATTTGTTTGATTTATGGAGAATGGAGAAATTTATGACCCAACAAGAGATAGAGAACATTTTGAAGTGCAAAATGGATAATTTTGATTACATTAATGTGAAAAGCTTTTGCACAAACTAACCCAATGAAATCAACATTGGAAGTAAGCAGAAAACTGAGAAAGAATTTTTGCAACTAGTGTCTGTGATAAAGGCCTCATTTCTAAAATATATAGAGAACTGAGTCAAATGTACAAGAATACAAGTCATTCCCCAATTGATAAATGATCAAAGGATATGAACAGGCAGTTTTCAGAGGAAGAAATTGAAGCTATCTATACTCACATGAAAAAATGCTCCAAATCACTATTGATTAGAGATATGCAAATCAAAACAACTCTGAGGCAGCACATCACACCTATCAAATTGGCTAACGTGTCAAAACAGGAAGATGATAAATGTTGAAGATGTGGGAGAGTTGGAATAGTGTTCCAACTCTCATTCATTGTTGGTGGAGCTGTGTGCTGATCCAAACATTCTGGAGAGCAATTTGGAACTATGCCCAAAGGGCTACAAAAATGTGCATACCACCCAGCAAAACTGAGTATAATACTTCAGGAGAAAAAATGGTCTTTCAGTGAAATAGAGGACTTTCAAATTTTCCTGATGAAAAGACCAGAGCTGGAAAGAAAATTTGACTTTCTAACACAAGAATGAAGAGAACCATGAAAAGGTGAACAGCAAAGAGAAGTCATAAGGGACTTACTAAAGTTGAACTGTTTACATTCCTACATGGAAAGACAATATTTGTAACTCTTGAAACATTTCAGTATCTGGGTACTGGGTGGGAGTACACACACACACACATGCACACACACACACATACATAGAGACAGAGTGCACAGAGTGAATTGAAGAGGATGGGATCATATCTTAAAAAAAAAAAAATGAAACCAAGCAGTGAGAGAGAAATATTGGGAGGAGAAAGGGAGAAGTTATATGGGGCAAATTATCTCTCATAAAAGAGGCAAGCAAAAGACTTATTAGTGGTGGGATAAAGAGGGAAGGCAAGAGAAAAACATGAGGTCTACTCTCATCACATTCCACTAAAGGAAAGAATATAATGCACACTCATTTTGATAGGAAAATCTATTTCATAATACAGGAGAGTGGGGGACAGGGGCACAAGCAGGGTGGGGGGGAGGATGGAGGGGAGGGCATGGGGAGGAGAATGCAATACATGGTCGACACTCATGGGGAGAGAAAGGACCATAAAAAAATAGAAGTAATGGGGGACAGGATAGGATGGAGGGAAATATAGTCAGTCCTATACAACACAACTAGTATGGAAATCATTTGCAAAACTAAACAGATATGGCCTATATTGAATTGCCTGTCTTCCAAGGGGAAGGGGTGGAGAGGGAGGGAGCTAAAGAAGTTGGAACTCAAAGTGTTAGAACCAAATGTAATGTTCTTACCACTGGGTAACAAGAAATACAGGTTAAGGGGTCAAGAAAGCTATCTGGCCCTACAGGACAAAAGAGAAGACGGAGACAAGGGCAGGGAGGGAGGATAGAGGAGAGAGCAGATAGGTCACAGGGGCAATTAGAAAGCTTGGGTTTGGAGGGGAGAAAGGGGAGAAAATTTGTAACCCAAAATTGTGTGAAAATAAATGTTAAAAGTTAAATAAAAAAAAATGTGCATACCCTTTGACCCAGCAGTACTGCTTCTGGGACTGTATCCCAAAGAGATCATAGAAATGGGAAAGGGTTCCATATGTACAAAAATATTTATAGCAGCTCTCTTTGTGGTGGCCAAAAACTGGAAATCAAGGAGATGTCCATCATTTGGGGAATGACTGAATAAATTGTGGTACATGAATGTAATGGAATACTATTGTGCTATAAAGAAATGAGGAACAGGAAAAGTTCAGAGAGGCTTGGAAATACTTTATGAAGTGATGCTGAGTGAAAGGCACAGAACCAGAAGAACTTTGTACACAGTAACAACCACAGTGTGTGAAGAATTTTTCTGGTGGGCTTAGTACTTCATTGCAATGCAAGGACTTAAAAAATTCCCAATGGACTCTTTTAGCAAAATGCCTTCCAAATCCCAAGAATGAACTATGGAATTTGATCACAAAATGAAGCAGACCATTTTCTTTTGTATTTTGTTTTGTTTTGTTTTGTGATTTCTCCCATTCATTTTAATTCTTCTATGCAACATGACTAAGGTGAAAATGTATTTAATAGGAATGTATACGCAGAACCTATATAAGATTGTATGCCATCTCAGGGAGGGGGGAGGGAGGAGGGACAGAAGAGGAGGGATGAGAAAAAAATCTAAGATATATGGAAGTGATGGGAGAACACTGAAAACAAATAAAATAATTTAATAAAAAAATAAAATAAAATGATAACAGTATATATCTAAAAAAAATCTTCCTCTTCACATATATCAGTTACATAGTACTCATGAACCTGAAACATAATTTTTATCTTCTAGATAGACAGAAGGGGACGGAAGCTGGGGCAGGCAGGCTTAAGGGTTTCATTGTAAAGAGAAGAACTGTTCCCTGATGAGGAAATTCCCTCTTCCAGTTCAGAATCATACCTGCTCTGCAGCTTAAGAGCTCCCTGGGGTACTGAAAGGTGCCCAGGGTCATACAACCAATATGTATCAGAAGCAGAACTAGAACCCAGGCTTTCCTTCCTTTGAGACTACTCTCTCCTGACTCTGCCATGATATCTCTCAGACAAGTGATTTTTCCCAATGCATTTCATTATACTCCTGTATCCGCTTTCATTACCCAAGAACCTAAGATTGTTTTTCCATTCCTTATGAAAGGGCTACAGAAACTATTCTCATAATTTTCAATACAGGGATGTTTTTCAATTAATGGAGGAAATAGAAGAACAATTGAGGAGGTTACATTTCTGAGGCTCTAGTCCACTGTACAATTACGCATTGTTCTTTGGATAATGCTTGACTCGTTTCTTCAGAAATTGTAGTGTTCCACAATAACAGTCATAGAGCATCATCAGAAGAATATTCTTATTATAAAGATGGATATTTCCTTCAAGAAAGTGTTTTAAGTCACTAAAAGCACTGAATAATTTCCCAAAAGCAAGGTAATCTTCTCTGTTTCTCTACTTCAAATATTGGCACACTCATTATCCATGAGTAGCATTAGTCTAAGACATACTTGTGTACTGACGAAGCGCATTCTACATGTTGTCCATTCAGTTGCAGGACAGACTCCACATTCTGAGGTTCTTCAACCAATTGGATTTTTCCAGAATGGATGAGATAGCTGAGCTGAAGGCTTCCTTCACATTTCTGCCTCTTGAAATCCTTCTTAAGGAAATGGAAGGCATTTTCTGTTTCTTGAAAACTCCATTTTCAATAGCTTTCTCTTCGAGTTTGTTAAGAGGTACCTTCCTCATGTACCAGGTTATCACATGCCCTAACTAGCTGGTGTGAGCTGACATGTAGCTGTCATATTGGTAGCTATCTACTGGAGTGTTCAGTGTTTAGTGTTCAGTGTTTAACTTGCTGATAAGTCACTCTGCTAAGACAAAAGCTGTGAAATTTGCTTGAAGTGATAGCCTATGGCTCTCTCTTTCCTTTAATGAAAGTTAAATGAGATTTTTAGAAGATAACAAAGAGGCATATCTCCTGGGACTAGCATAGACATCTAGTATTGCTTACCTATAGGGTTAATCTGCCCTGGCTCCTATATTGCTCTCTGCCCTACAGCACATGCACAATTGGATTCTGCATTTTTTCAACATATGGTTCCCACAAGGAAAAATTGGGGTTGTGTCCTTGTATCCATGCTTAAGCTGCCTTTTTTTTCCTTGAATATTTTTACTATGGGAGCATTCACCTCTTCTGGTATGGGTGGATATTTCAAGTCTCATGGATGATATAATGAGTGGAAATATAAAGAGGCATTCGAAGGAAAAATAGCTCAAGAAAAAGACTGGACTTTTCTGCCCTTTTAAAGTGGATCAGAGAAGAACTTGGAGATCAAAGGTGAGTTGTGTTCTCTGTTGACAATGCTATTTGTGGAAGAACTCTTTTTGTGGAAGAATTCATAGCATGTTTGAGAAAAGCAGCCCAATTATTCCACCTAAAGAAAGGCTTTGAGCATCCCTTTGGCTCAGTGATAAAACCCAAAATAATCCAAGAGAATTGCTTTACAGGGTTTAAATGCAACAGTCCCAAAATGTGGATAGGCACCATCAATGGCTCACAAGTTCTTATTTGCCTATAAAATGAGAGTGAAAGTGAGTCAATTATGAAGAAATTCATGAAGCCATCTTCCAACTCAACTATGCAAGTCTACTAGGAGATTTGGGAATTATAATTGGTAGAAAATTCCCAGGGATTTAGCCAAAAATGCATTAATGAAAACAAACATACTATATTCTAATAAACAAGAAATTCTTTGAAAGTACTTAACATCAATCCAAGTCCAATGCATTCCCCTTTAGGGCTGAGATTCTTTTCTTCCTTTCCTAGCCCCTAGGATAATCTGACCTGTGGTAAGTGATTAAGAAACAATTGTTGTGCAATAGATACACTGTTGAACATGGAATCAAGAAGCCCTGACTTCAAAATTCTGACTCAGACACTTTCCAGCTTTGTGACCCTCTTCACATACTTAATCTCTGTTCACCAGTTTTCTCCTCTGTAAAATGGGGTGATAAAAGCATCAGTGCAGTAAATGGAGTACCAGGCCAGCAATCAGGAAGTCTCATCTTCCAGAGTTCAAATCTGGCCTCAGAAACTTAAGAGTTTTGTGTTCCTGGTCGAGTCACTTAACATTGTTTTTCTCAGTTTCCTCTTCCATAAAATGAGCTGCAGAAAGAAATGGCAAACCAATTCAGGATCTTTGCCAAGAAAAGCCCAACTGAGGTCCGAAGGAGTTGGACACAAATGAAACAATTCAACAACAACAACCTTATAGGATTGTTGTGAGGATCAAATGAGAGAATGTAAAACACTTCGCAACTTTAAAGTTACATAAATGCTATTATTATTGTCATCATCTTCATATGCATTATCATTACTATTAAATGTCACCTAACATTTTTAAAAAATATCATGGTTGGGAGACACTTTAGGTTGTGGGCATTGTGGTATATTTTATTTTGAATTCTGTCTTTGGGCAGGTCCCCTAACCTCCCTCTAAACTTCACTATTCTAATCTGTAAAATTAAAAACTGAACAAAAAACCATTTATTAAGAGCTGCTGTGTGCCAGGCACTATGCTAATGAAAGGGGTTGTGGATATAGCATTTAAAGTCAGCTTCACCTCTCAATCTATAAGCCAACTCCCTCATTTTACAGATGAGTGTCAATGAACGACATAGTCATGCATTTGGCTGAATAAGGAGAGCAAAGGTCCCACTCCTCACATTGGTATTAATCAGTGTAATTATCAACCTTGAATCCAGAGGACCAATGATGAAATATGCTTTCCACCTCCTAACAGAGAGGTAATAAATTCAAGGTACAGATTGAGATACAGTTCCAGAAGTTGCCAATGTGGAGATTTGTTTTGTTTCCTTATGTATAGATGATAAAAAGGTTGTGTTTTTTCTCTCAATTTGGAGATGGGATGGCACCATTGATAGGGTTCCTAAAATGACATATATACATACATATATGTATATATATATATATATGCACACATGCATGTATATGTGTGTATGCATATGGATAAATATATACACACAAATACATATTATATAAATATATGTATGATTGCACAGAGAATACAAGGAAAATCAGTAGGAAACAAAGAGAGATGCTTAGTATAAAGCTTACTACAATACCTGACACGTAGTAGGTGAGTCATAAATACTTGCTGACTTGACTTGGATTGATTTCCTTGGAAATGACATGTGGAATTTATTATATACTTTTTAAAAGGTAATGAAATTTCTCAGGTTCAGGTACAAATCATTGTTTCTGTTCTACTTCACATATGGAAATGCTCAGCTTATTTGGTGTTTATTAAGTTCAGAATAAAAAGTACTCCAGAAGAAGAAAAAGGCCCATGGTTACAGGAAAGCTAGATACAATGGCATCCCCTTCTAATGGATTCAGCTCATTTTTGTTGATTTTTTTGCAAATAGATGCAAAGCTTCTCTTAAAATATCTTCCTTTTTCTTCCTTTTGGAGCATAGTAAAAATTCCTTTATAGTATTTATAAAAAATGGTATTTTAAGTACAACAGGCCCATACAGAGAAGATGCTTGCCAAAGAATCTGAGAAATTCTGAGGTTTGGCTCTTTTACCCCCTCCCTTACACAGGATGAAAGAAAAACCCTTGGGTATTTTCTTAAAAGTTCTAAAGAGGGGCTTCAGGAGGGAAAAAAATACTGAAAAAGATAGATGGAACTTCCTATAAGAGTGTTCCTCATAGCGTAAATGCCATGCTAAAAGATCATAGCAACTACAGCTGTAAAGGCAACAGATATGGCAACACAAAGAAGATAGGAGGCCTTGGTATGGCTCTAGTATTAGAGACAGCAGTGAATGAGGCAGAAAGTTTCTTAAAGGGGCTGTCTGAACCCCTGGGACCCACTGGCAGGTGATATATAATTGTCCGCTTCCTAATGGATTAAGATACCAGTGGGACCCTTGTATGCATCTTTTAGTTATCAGCACATAAGTACTAATAATTATAAATATGTACTATATATTAGTATATTAGCACTATGCAGAGACAACATGGAATATTGGATAGAGAGTTGACCTCAGAACCAGGGAAACCTGAATTCAGGTTCTGTTTCTAATACATACTGATTGGGTTGTCCTGGACAAGTCAGATAAACTCTCAGGGCTCTAGATAAATCTCTAAGAACACAGAGAACATGACTTGCAGAGAAGATGCTGATCTGCAATCTAGAGAGCTCTCCATACAAATGAAATTAGAGGTCCAGTTGCCATCCCTAAAAATAGTTTAGTACGTTAGTTCGTTGGTAGGCTTGGCTAAGTATAAGAGGATGAAGTCTTGAGAAATGGGAGGCAGATTTCTGATGCTTCCAGGGATATTTCTAGCAGGGAATTAAATGAGCCAAAAAGTTATGATTAAGAAGGCCTAAAGATTAAGCCAGGGAAGTATGATCCCAGGCTATCTATAATGGACTACAGATTACAAAAGATTCCACCAGCATTTTCTTCTAATGTCTTTGTAATAGGAGTATGTGTTAGGAGTCCACCTATAAGGGGGTAGTATGTATCCACTTGGATTTCACTTTGCTCAGGGAACCCTGAGGTTGAATGTATTTACCAGAATATTGAGCTCCAGAGACAAGGCAAAAAGAGAAACAACAGTTGCCTTAGGATAGAACACCAAAGACACTCAAAGAAAAAAATGCTCCAATCCTTGCCCTATACCCATTCTCTTACTAATTTTATTTTTTCTCATCCTTGCTTTTAAAAGAATGTCTGAAAGGTATAATCTTATCATGTATGTGTTCGTATGCATTCTAGAAATGTATTTAAAATAGCAAACTCTTGGACTTTTTAAAATAACTAGTTAGTATAAGGTCGGAATATTGCTGTGGTGCAGGAAATGATGAGTAGGTTGAATTGGAAAAATATAGAAGAGATTATCCACCTTCGCAGAAACAGAGGACAAATGAGTACAGTAGTCTTACATAGATGCATATAAATGTACATGTCAATATAGGAGTATGATTATAGCTATCTAAGTATATGTATCTGTAAGTGTACATAGGTAGGTGTATGTGTGTATATTTTATATATTTATATAATATATACATATGTCTTTGTGTGTATATGTGTATGGATGTGTAAATGTATGTATGTGTGTGTGTGTGTAAATAGATGCAGCTTTCTTCAGCTGGGGGTGGGGGAAGAAGGGGTCAAAGTAAAAAGTGCATAGCAGAGAACAAAAGAAAACTTACAAGGAAGCAAAGCAAAGATGGACAGCTGAACCCACTGCACAGTATTTATTATATAGGCTTTCTTGAAGTGGAAATTTATTGCTGTATATTTTGAATCCTCTCTTATGATCTGCTGTGCATGACAATTTTCTTTTCTTATTTCGTATTTGTTTCAATATTTAACTTTATAATGTGTTTCTTTTTCTTTTCTTATTGATGTTTAGGTTTTACTGTCTAAGTTTAAAATAGTAACATAAAATAGAAAATTTTCATCAGCTCTGTACACAGTGATTTGTAATAATAATAAATAATAATAGTAGTGATATCAATTTTCTCCTGTTTAGTAAATTCTCTCTCTCAATCCCAAATTGTTACCTTACAGACAGATTAAACTCATGGTAAATGGCCATTTAGTAGGGGAGGGGGATTTGTTTTTGTTTTTTATTAACAGCTGCTAAAAAGATAAACACAAAAGTCAGTAGTTAAAGAGTTATAACTCCAAGTTTTGGCAGCTTTAGCTGGAATCTAATAAATTGACAAATGGATTTTCCCTCTTTCCCCCTCAATTCTGCAGGAAGTGAGTGTTGAACTGGTAAACACTAAGACACTTCAGAAACAGAAGACAAGCAGATAGAAAATTTTCTATAGATCAGGGCTTCTTAAACTTTTTCCACTCACAACCCCTTTTCACCCAAGAAATTTTTACACAACCCCAGTTGCGTAAACATAGGTATATTTAATAGGTATACAAATCAAATATCTATTGATAATAAATCACAAAGAAATGTATTTTAAAACAATCCTTTGGTATACACATACTTTGACCATTTATTAAAGACAAAAACAAATTTTCATCCTAATGAGGTGGATGTGCTTGTTCATTTTTGCATAAAGAATTCAATTTTGGAGTATTTGATATTATGCCGATTATCTGCAATAACTTTTAGAGTTGATCAATACTTTGATTTTATAATGGTCAGTGTTGAGAATGCCACTTTGCATAAATATGTAGTATAAGATGACAGAAGTGTGCTAAGAGTAATTTCAGAAATTGTTGGAAATTGTCCTAATCCCAAAATTTATTTGACAATTTTGTGTGTAGAGTAAAAACACCACAATTCGTAACATACAATCTGAGCCAAGGAGTTTCTGGCAGAGTTAGTTGGCATTGTGTGGCATGATGGCAAGCATAGTGCAAAGTGTGCATGTTGTGTGGTCAGAACCAAGGCTGCAGGGAAGTTGTATGATGCAACATCAGCAAGTGCTGCCAAAAACACCTTGGATTCATTACGTGTTTGACTTTGAATTAACTTTTTGCAACTGCACATACAGAAGCCTTTCAGTGTTGCTAAATTTTTCACCACCCCCACATTCAGTTATGTGATATGGGGTCACATAAGAAGTACTGCTCTATGTCCTACTCCTAGGAAAGATATAAAAAAAAAAACTTAGTACTCTATGTACTGATTCCACCACTTTCACTTCTACCTGGATCTGGTTAGTGCCTTGTGCTACCATGACTCTTCATTCATCTGTTTCCTGAGTCACAATCATGAATACCTCAGGTGCTGTCCTGTCTTTTACTCATCTCTGCCCACACATCCTGGCAAGTGGAGGGGAGCCCAAGCCACATCGAGACTACTCCAAAAACTCCCTGAGTGCTACTTCTCCATCGTCTGTAACTAACTACATACTTCTCTCAGAAAGTCCTTTTCAAAACCATAAGAACTTGGAAATATCTAGTTTTCCATAGTGACCCTTTTCTAAAGTTTGAGAGTTCCTGAGTCTCACTAATTCAACTATGAGACAGAATTATATCTTAAATTGTCAAGGAGGTGATCCTAGGTTCTCGAAGATTATATTTGTAGAGAATAAACTTTAGTAGGTTCTACCAACCTGAAAAAACTTTAACTTTGGAACTTGGAGACTAGCCATATGTCTCTTATATGAGGGCCACCCCAGCTAAGTTTGGAGAGGTTATCACAAGACACTTGGCCACCAGGGAGCCTGGTACAAAGTTGGTAATTAATAATGCTTATCAATGGATTGACACTAATTGTTTTACGGTTACTGTTCATTCATTGTTTTTGAAGGGGGCCAATGACATCACGGGGTAATATCTTGACTTTTGCATGTGAACTGGATTTAAGTGGGGCAGAGTTGCACAAAATCATCAACCTTACTCTCTCTTCCAGACTCATTTAAGTCCAGTAGCAAGACAAAGTCAAGATAATTGATAATGGCCAGAGATGCAGTGGATAACCTTGATGTCTTCAACATCTGACAAAGCTATAAGTGCTCCACAGAATTTGCTTCAACCAACTTCATGACTATTGGAACAAAACATCCTCATCCATTCATTTTGCCATGGGAAGTCTCCACATGTTTGGGGCAGACATCTCCCTAACTCGTTGATGGGTTTGAGACTTGTCTGTTTTCCTCATCCTAGTTTAGTCTGTCTGCTGAAATGGTTTTACTAGAATGTGGCTGCTGCACATACTACCGCTTCTTGGACCCAAAGGTAGGAGTTGGGTGAGGTGGATGAGCAGCCCTGAAAAGACCTCAATAAGCCCTCACATCTGAGATGTTAGTCCTCCTGAATACCCCATACACAGTGATTATTGACAGACTGACACTAATTAAATGCTTCATATCAAGCCATGGCATTGACCACTATGGAGTCTTAGGGTTCTCAGTTTGCATATCAGTGGAGGCAGTGCTTCTAGTGAGGAAATCACAGATCCTCTGAAGTACTGCAGCCTAAGACATCTGAAAACCATAGGCTTTCCCCTTTTATCAATGCTGTCACAATATAGGAGCACAGCTTGCCCATCTTGTCTATTATAGTTGTCAAAATCCCATTAGAGGGTAAATTATCTCTCATAAAAGAGGCAAGCAAAAGACTCATTAGTGGAGGGATAAAGAGGGGAGGTGAGAGAAAAACATGAAGTCTACTCTCATCACATTCCACTAAAGGAAAGAATAAAATGCACACTCATTTTGGTAGGAAAACCTATCTCACAATACAGGAAAGTGGGGGATAAGGGGACAAGCAGGGTGGGAGGGATGATAGAAGGGAGGGCATGGGGAGGAGAGTGCAATTCGAGGTCGACACTCATGGGGAGGGATAGGATTAAAAGAGAATAGAAGTAATGGGGGACAGGATAGGATGGAGGGAAATATAGTTAGTCCTATACAATACAACTAGTATGGAAATCATTTGCAAAACTACACAGATTTAGCCTATATTGAATTGCTTGTCTTCCAAGGGGAAGGGGTGGAGAGGGAGGGAGCTAAAGAAGTTGGAACTCAAAGTGTTAGGATCAAATGTAATGTTCTTGCCACTAGGAAATAAGAAATACAGGTTAAGGGGTCAAGAAAGCTATCGGGCCCTAAAGGACAAAAGAGAAGACGGAGACAAGGGCAGGGAGGGAGGATAGAGGAGAGAGCAGATTGGTCACAGGGGCAATAAGAATGCTTGGGTTTGGGGGGGGAGGGGATAAAAGGGGAGAAAATTTGTAACCCAAAATTTTGTGAAAATGAATGTTAAAAGTTAAATAAATAAATTTAATTTAAAAAAATCCCATTAGAGATTCATTTCCAAAACAGCCCTTTGAATACCATCACGAGCCCATATTGCAATCATCACAAGGCAAGGAAGGGATATTTACAGAACTAGTCTTTGCAGTGTAACTGCCGTGTTAAGAATTTGTACATTTAAATCCTATGTTAAATAAATCTAGCATGTGGAAATCAATATTTACCTGAAGAAAAAGAGAATTAAGAAGTGTTCTTTTGTTTTAGAAAACAATTTGAATTAGGATTATCTATAGACCATCCCAGATGTAATTCAATGTGTATACAAATTGTTAGAAATATCCCTAGGATCTAATTCTAGCTCTGTCTTGTATTATCTGCATAACCTGGTATATAAATCACTTAACTTTGAGCCTCAGTATCTTTAACTATAAATTAGGGGAGGGGTGAACTCAATGACCTCTAAAGTCCTTCCAACTCTAAATCTATAATCTTAGAAGTTATAGAAATTTGACCAACTGCATGGACAAAGGATATTTCCTCACAGGGAATTCTCTAAACCAATGGTATCATGTATCTGAAATTAAAAAAAAAAAAAAACAAATCCTCAGGAGCATTCAAAGCTAAGAGAAGAAGTTTGCACAGCTATAATTTATATAGAGAAATGGAATGTTTATATTTTGGGTTTTGTAAGAATGTTCACTTTAACAAAGGCAGAATATGGTACTGATTAAAGAAAATAAACAAGGAGTAAGAGGAAAAGACCACAGGAATAAGCTGGGAGAATGGACCTAGTGAGAAAAGGGAAGGAGAAGAATGAAGCAAAGCCCAGAAAGATAAAAAAGCAAATAAGAGTAAAGAGGCCAAGAACTTTTCTCCCTACACCCCAGCTGTGCTGTCCTCCTCTTCTCTAATTGTAGCTGGGGGAATCAGGAGGTCATTTTCAGGTTCAAAGTAGCAAGGACCTGAGGAAGTCAACCTTTTGATTGTCAATCAGACCCACGGATTACAAATCCTGTGTGTTGGGAAGGATATCTGAGATTTAGTATTCATGTACTCTAAGACACTGACCCTAGATCACTTAAAGAGCCAATTAGCTTCCTCTTTCTCCTTATATGTTGATGTTTCACGGACAGAGTTAGAACCAAGGCTTATTCAACAAATCCTAGACTACTGTGATGAAAGGACACAATGTTATTATTGCTATCATTACAAGTGTCCCTTCACCCTGGTAATCTAGGACTTACTGAGTGAGCCTGGGTTCAGACTTTTTGAAAAGCTTTTAAGTTTTATTTCATTTAATCCATAAAACAACATGGTGGAGTAAGTACTATTATGCCTAATCTACTACATGAGAAAACTGAGATCAAAAGAGATTAAGTGACTTTTTCAAGGTCATATAGTACAGAACTATGTTTAAAGCAAGTTTCAAACCTAGATCTCTGATTCCAAAACCAAGTGCTCTAATAACTATGATATACTACCTTGAAACTTAAAAAGGTCATTGAAAGAGAAAGAAAAGTATCTTTAGACCAATAATAAGCTCATAAGCAGAATTCATTTCTCCCAGGAGGTGGATCCAGTCAGCATAGCTTCATGATTTTCTCCAGCACATGAGTAGGAGCAAAGGCAGTTGATGGTGGTAGTAATTCAAGGACGGGGCCTGGTAGGGCAAAATCAGAAAAAAAAAAAGATAAGGGGGTAAAAGACATGAGAAAAGCCAACATAGAGTTGAATTAAATCACTTGATCATGGTCACATAGGTGGTAATTTATCTATCTATCCATTTATTTATTCATTCATTCGTTTATTTTTAAGGAGGCAGCTGGGATTAAGTGACTTGCCCAGCATCTGCTTTGGCAATCAGATTAGGATCTTTTGCTGTTCCTGTTTTACTAAAAGTGCCTCTGACTGAATAATATGATTGAAGAAGATCTTTCCCATCCATTGATGGGCCTGCCCATTGTGAGAATCTTGATTAGGGGAGTTGTTTTGTTGGTTGTTGTCCTTTGTTTTTGAAGAGGACCAAAATGACATCACCATGATAAAGTGGCAGACGGTGACTGATCAGACCAATACAAGCTTGGAATGCTCTACCATAGGTTGTGCGCACATAGTCCATGAGATTATTTGGGGTGGATACCCCAAATTTGCCCGTCCTACATTTACTTTGTGCTGTCTCAATTCTGCTTTGCTCAAAGAGCACAGCACCCTTTTTGATGTGGGCATGCCATGCTGAGCAGTTCTGTGCCAGTGTCTCCCATGTCCCACAATCAAATCCAGAGTTCTTGAGAGACACCTTAAGAGTGTACTTGGATGCTTCTGACCACCATGTAATCACCTGCTCCATGCAAGTTCTCCATAAAATAGTCTTTTTTGCAAAGCATTTATTTTGCATTTGAACAATGTGATGAACCCATTGGAGTTGTGCTCTCTGAAGCATAGTTTGAATGCTTGGCAGTTCGGCTCAAGCAAGGACTTCAGTGTCTGATACCTTATCCTGCCAGGTGATCCTCAGAATCTTCTTAAGGCAGTTCAAATGGAGTGATTCAGTTTCCTGACATGGTGTTGGTAGACTGTCCATGTTTTACAAGCATATAACAATGAGGTCAGCACAACGGCTCTGTAGATCTTCAGTTCAGTAGTCAGTCTAATAGCTCTTCTCTCCCAAACTTTTCTTTGAAGCCTCCCAAACACTGAACTAGCTCTAGCAATGCATGCATCAACCTCATTGTCAATGTGTACATCCCTACCAAGGTAAGTGAACTTATCCACAGCATTCAAAACTTCTCCATTTGTTATAACCAATGGTTCCACATGTGGATGGTGTGATGGTGGCTGATGGAGCACCTGTGTTTTCTTGGTGTTAATTATTAGGTCAAAATTAGCACAGGCAGCAGAGAATTGATCCATACTTTATCGCATCTCATCTTTAGAGGCTGCATTAGTGCATAATCATATGCAAACAGAAAACCATGCACCAACACTGCCTCCACTTTGGTCTTGGCTTGTAACCTCTTCAAATTTAAGAACTTATCATCAGTATGGTAGATGACCTTGATGCTGTGTTCATCCTCATTGAAAGCATTTGACAACATGGCTGAAAGCATCATGCTAAGAAGCATGGGAGCAAGGACACAGTCCTGTTTTACTCCATTTGTGACGGGGAAGGCATGAGAGCATTGTTCACTATCCAGAACTGGGGCAAACATCCAATCATGAAATATACGTACAATATTGATGAACTTCTCCAGGCAACCAAATTTTTACATTATTTTCCATAAGCCCTTATGTCTAACAATGTCAGAGGCCTTGGTCAGATCTACAGACCTGGTGTACAGACCTCTGTTCCGCTCCTGGCATTTCTCTTAGAGTTGTTGGGCAGCAAACAACATATCAACTGTTCCTTGGCCCTTTCTGAAGCCACACTGGCTCTCACCATCTTCCAGGTGAAGGATCAACCTATTAAGAACTTTAGCAAGAATTTTGCCACCAGTGACTAAGAGAGAGACCCTCCCTGTGGTTGTTGCAGGATAATCTTTACTTTTACGTTTACCTTTACCTTTATAGAAATGGACAATGGAGGTGTCCTTGAACTCCTGAACCTCCTCTTGCCATGTAGCCTGGAAAATTACAATCATCTTTTGTATGAGCAATGGTTCCCCTGCCTTGTAAGTCTCAGCCAGAATAGAATCAGCACCAGGTGCTTTGTCACATGAAAGGAGCCTAATGGCCCTCAAAACCTCTTCTTCAGTTGGAAGTTTAGCCAAGGAGGGATTGACTTCAACTTGAATGGTCAAAGGAGAGTTGTTTTGTTGGAGGGTCCCAAGTACCTTTTGTTTTTTCTATTGAGGCACTAGGTCAGAGGGTTATGCCCTCTGGCTCTAAAAAGTGTATAAATACTCTGAGGGTGAGGTTTTACTTTGGAGCTTAGTTTTTGTAAGAAGGTTTGAGTTCTAGATAAGGACTCTGGGAAGCCACTTGAAGGAGCCCCCCAGCTTTGAAAACCCAGATGTCAGTGCTTCCCTCTCTGGTAACTATGGTCAGACAGTTGAACCTGTCTGTTGAATTATGGTCAGACAGAGGAAGCCATGTCTGTTGACTCTTTGATTTCTCTGCATTTTCTTTGAAGTTCAGGGTGCTGATACCCCTCAACTAGGTGAATAATATATGTGTTTGGTTAAAAGCATGATACCTATGCTTGGTTAAGGTGATTGTTAACCCCTCAAAAGTTGCCTTTCCTTTCATGAATGCAGATCTAAGAACCTGTGATAGCAGGCCTGTGTATGTTGGGGTGCTTACTTACTGTTACAGCATCACACTGCTAGTATGTGCCTGAGGCCAAATTTAAACTCAGGTCTGCCTGACTACAGTAGAGCTCTGTCTACTGCATCACATAGTTGCCCCATAGCTAGTAATTTTCAGAACAGGAATTTGAACCCCATTTTGTTGATTGAAAACTATTCTACCCACCACATTGTCCTTCAAGGAGTCCTAAATATCAAAGTTAATGTCACAGAAGATAGTCACTCCTTCCCTTTGGCACCAATGACAGGGTCCTAGACTGAGCTAGAATGGTAATTTAGAAGCCACTATATGGAATCTTTGGTTGTCATTGGGCAGTTGTAAATGGTGGAATTGAATGAGTGTTTTATTTATAGTCAGAGGACCTGAGTTTAAATCTCAGTTGTGACAGTTGACCTTCAGCAAGTTGATTCACCTTCAAATGTTTCCTCATCCATAATTTTAATATCTGGACTACATGACTTCAAAGATAACTCTTTTAACTCTAAATCTTTGCATTTGCTGTTCCCGCTTCTCTTAATTGACCATAGCTTTGTCTATTCATCAAAACTGAAAATAGAGGAAGCAAAGAATAGTAAATAAAGCATTCGACTTGAGGATCAAGAAGACCTGGGTTCATATTCTTCCCTAGACACTAGCTCTGTGACCTAAGGCAAATCTCTTCACTTCTCTGATGCTAGATCTCTTCATCTATAAAATGAGAGATTAAACTTAATGGTCTCTAAGATTCCCTCCAGTTCCAAATCTATGATGCTATGACCTAGAAAGACAGGAAAAATACTGCTAGAATTTGAAAGTGGGTATGGTAGGCATTAGGCTTCTTTCTACAGAAACTGTGGTGTAGGTCTAAAGGTTTTAATGCCCTGAATCCTTTGAAGTATTAACAAAAGTAAGTTAATTCGTTAATTCATTCAGCAAATATTTATTGCGTCCCTGTTATGTTTAATTCACTGAATTATGGGAAGGAAAAATGGCATCTTATCTGCCCATAGACATAGATATCCAGATACAGAGAGTGAGAGAGAGAGAGAGAGAGAGAGAGAGAGAGAGAGAGAGAGAGAGAGAGAGAGAGAGAGAGAGAGAGAGATTAAAGTAGAATTTGGTACATACATAAGAGGAATGCCGTGCTAAGAGATCAGTCCAGTGAGGCATCATTTCTATCAGGTCTCATGGATACTAAGCCCCTTATATGCTAACTCCTAGCATCTAAGTTGTTGTTTTCCATACTCCTAGCTATTTCTATGTCTGACAATTGCTCTCCTCTTCCAAGGACTGAGGTTGGAGAGGACAGGATTGATCTTAGAAAGAGGCTTAGATATTCCTATATGAAATTACTGTACACTAAAGCAGCTTTTCCCTTTTTAAAATTTATTTTCTTGCTTTATTTCATACTTCATGAGATCTTTTGTTAATACAACAGCTCTTGCCTACTAGAATCACAAATAGAAATAGTCATTGGTGTGGGAGCGTATATACTGGGTATATGTGTTTGCCCAGCTGATTCAATTCAGAAAAGACTTTCAAAACCCACATGGAAAGAGTTTCTTCATCATTCCATCTGCTGAAGTGGATTTTGTATGCACAATTTTGCTGCCACTTTGCGGGTTTGGAAATACAACCCACCCCTTTAATTTTTTCCAGATAGTATCTCCATATATTAGCCAGTATTGACTCAACTATGGTCCCAGAGTCTATACAGAGAGACTTAATTGTTAGTCGGTTAATAAGTATTTAATAAGAGCTTATTATGTGACAGGAACTATGCTAAGCATTGGAAATACAAACAAAGACAAAAATAATGCCTATCCTCAAGGAGCTCCCACTCTAATGAGGGAGAGAACATTCAAACAATTATGTACAAATATATACATATATATCACATATATATATATATGAATAAATCAGTACTAATTAATGGAAAGAAATTCACTAGCATTAAGGCTTCTTGAAAAAAGTAAAATTTTTAGCTAGAATTTGAAGGAGGTTAAGAATCATGGAGAATTTTCTGCTATAATTTATTGTTGGAGACTTTTCCTTCACTCTATAAATTTTGTTTTAATTATTATCACTCCATGTAACTCTAATTTACCAATGGCACAAAGGATAAGGATAATAGATTTAAAACTATAAGGGAATTTAGAGATCATCTACTACCCCTTTATCATTTTCTAGATTGAGAAATTATAGCCTGGAGAAGTAGGAATCTCTATCCCTCACCCCCAGAGCCTAACCCATGATATGTGTTAAATTTATGTTTTTGAATGGATATATTATGAACAAATTAGTGAATGAATGAATAAATGAATTGGGCAGTTATAGTGTTTTCATTCAAGCTCTTTCAACAAAGAATTTACCTCTGTGCTAAAATGAAAGAGCAAGTGACTTCTTACCCTTTGGGGAAACAAATTATACCCCATCTCTATCTAAGTTGGGAGTAACAAACAAAAGATTCACTGTCCTCTAGAGAGCCACCTAGCATTCTTATCTGAAAAGGGTCACTCATGTATTTGAAGGGCATCAGATCTGGCCCCCTAATTCTTTGCAAATTTATGCACATTAGACCCTAGGAATAGATACACATATTATCTATAAAAGCCCTCAATACCCATTCTAAGTGAATAGCTCATATTAAGAACTATTTAAGGAAGTGGACACAAGATGGTAGAGTATAGGAGGCAATTGAGCCAAACTCTCCCAGTATTTCCCTCCAAATAACTTTAAAATAACACCTCTAATCATATTCTGGAGTGTCACAAGATTGGAATGAAACCTTTTTTTCCAGCCAAAGACAATTTTAGAGGTCAGTTGGAGAGAGGTCTGTGTCACCAGCAATGGGCCATCTCAGAGCAGAGTGCACACTGTGGCAATACCAGCAGTGGACCTTACAAGGAACTACAACAGTGGTGGCAGAAGCTTTGGTAACTCTCAACTCAGAGAATGTAAGGGGGTCAAACAACTAGTCAGGAAGAGAATGCAAGGGACCTTGAAGACTCAGGAGAAGACATTTGCTGCAACTATAAGAGAAATCTCAAAGGGAAAAAAGAGTAATTGGACACAAGCTCAATAAGAATTCCTGGAAGAACTCATAAAGGATTTTTAAAATCAGATAAGAGAGGTAGAAGAAAAATTGGGAAAAGAAGTGAGAATGATGGGAGAAAATTAAGAAAAGGGAGTAAACAGAGGCACAAAAAAATACTAAAGAAGAATACCATAAAAGTCAATATTGGCCAAATGGAAATAAAAGGTACTTGGGCTATGATGTTCTGAAAGGGAAAGGAACTAGGATTGAAACCAAGAATAACCAATCCAGCAAAACTGAGTATAATTCTTGGGGGGGAGAAATGGATATTTAAAGAACTTTCAAGAATTTTATATGAAAAGTCCAGGGCTGGATAGAAAATTTGACTTTTAAATATAAAACTCAAAAGAAGCTCTAAAGGTAAACATAAAAGAGAAATCATAAGGGATTCAATGACACTAAACTGTTTACATTCTTATATGGGAATATAATAGTTTTAACTCCTAAGAACTTTGTCATTATGGAAGTTGGAAGGAACATGCATAAAAAGAGTGAATGGGTATAAGGGTTGAGAAAGAAGGATGGACTGAGAGACAGAAGGGGGAGGGAAGAATGGGGAAAATTATTTCACATAAAAGAGTTGTGTAAGGAAGAGCTTTTACAATGGAGGGGAAAATTGAAGGTGGCAGGAAAAATTCAAACCTCAGTCTCACTGGAATTGACTCAAAGAGGAAATAACACACACTCAGTTGGGTAGAGAAGTCTATCTTATCCAATAGGGAAATAGGCGGGGGAAAAGTTAAGAGTAGGGAGTGGGGAGTTACAGAAGGGAAAGTGGATTAAGGGAGGTCAGAAGCAAAACAGATTTTCAGTAGGGACAGAGTAAAAACAGACAGAGAAGGATAAACTGGGAAAAAATAGGATGGAATTAAATAGAGTTAGTAATCATAACTGTGAATATGAATGGAAAGAACTCACCCATAAAATGGAAGCAGATGGCAGAACAGAGAAGAAACCAGAATCCAACAATATGTTGTTTACAAGAAACACGCTTGAAACAGAAAGACATAAACAGAGTTTAAAAATAAAAGACTGGAACAGAATTTATTATGCTTTTTGTTGTTCAGTCATTTTAGTAATTTCTGACTTTTTGCAACACTATTTGGGGTTTTCTTGGCAAAGATACTGGAGAGGCTTGCCATTTCCTTCTTCAGCTCATTTTACAGATGAGAAAACTAAGACAAACAGGCTCAAGTGACTTGCCTAGAATCACATAGTTAGTAAGTGTTTAAGGCTGGATTTGAACTCAGGTCTTTTTGACTCCAAGCCCAGAACTCTATTCAATGTACCAACTAGCTGGTTCCCCCTATTATCCTTTAGTTGAAGTAAAAAAAAAAAATAATAAAGTAAAGATAACAATCAAGATCTCAAACAAAACAAAAGCAAAATAGAACTAAATAAATGATAGAAGAAGGGAAACTACATTTTGCTAAATGGTACCATAGACAATGAAGTAGTATCAGTACTAAACATTTATGCACCAAGTGACATAACATCTAAATTCTTAAAGGAAAAGTTAAATGAGTAATAGGAGAAAATATAGAACAAAACTATCACAACTTTCCTTCACAGAACTAGAAATCTAACCATTTAATAGATAAGAAAGAAGCTAAGGAGATGAACACAATTTTAGAAAGATAATATATGATAGAAGTATACAGAAAATTGAATGTAAATAAAAAGGAATATGCCCTTTTTTCTCAGCTATACATGGCACCTCACAAAAACAATAAGACAACATATAAAAATTTGTTGGATGCAGTCAAAGCAGAATGTAGTGTAAAATTTATGTCTCTGAATGTTTACATCAATAAAATGGAGAAAGAGCTGATCAATGAATTAGGCAGAAAAAATTAAAAACTGGAAAAATAATTAAAAATCCCTAGTTAAACATCAAGTTGGAAATCCTGAAAATCAAAGGAGAGATTAATAAAATTTAAAATATGAATAAATTTGCCTAAAATAAGGAAGAATATATTGAACTGAAGCAAGAAAATATTGTATATATTAATAGCAATATTGTTTTAAGAACAATGTTGAGCACATAAGTCATTTTGGCTGTTATAAACACCCAAATTAACAACAATGGTTAAATGAAGGAAGACACTATCTGCATCCAGAGAAAGAACTGAAAAACAGAAGTATGTATAAAGTGATTTTACATATATGTGTATATAATGGTGACAATGATGATGATAAAGGTATCATTTCTCAAATAAAGAGAGGTCTGCATCAAATTTATAAGAATATTTGTATTTTTGTAACTGCATCAAATTTATAGGAATATGAATTACTCCCCAACTGATCAATGGTCAGAGACATGAACAGGCAGTTTTCAGAAGAAAAATCAAGGCTCTCTATAGTCATATGAAAAAATGCTCTAAATCACTATTGATTAGGGAAATGAAAGTGAAAACAATTCTCAGGTATCATCTCACACATTTCAGATTGGTTAAAATGACAGGGGAAAAATGACAATTGTTTGAGGCAATATAGAAAAATACATTTTTGGTGGTTTGGAACTGATCTAACTATTCCAGAGAACATTTTAGAGCTATGTCAAAGGGCTATAAAACTATGGATACTATTTGACTGAGAAATGACACTACCAGGTCTATATCCCAAAGACATCAAATAAAAAGGAAAAGGGATTAGATCTGCTATTTTTGTAGTGGCAAAGAAGTATAAATTGAGGAGAGAGCCCATCAATTGCAAAATGACTGAAGAAGATATGGCATGTGATTGTGAAAGATCACTATTGTGCTATAAGAAATGACTAGTAGAATACTATCAGAAAAACCTGGGAAGATCTATATGAACTTATGTAAAGTGAAGTGAGCAGAAAAAGGAAAACATTTTTCACAATAAAACAGCAATATTTTACAATGATCACTTGTGAATGAGTTAGCTATTCTGATCAATAAAATAATCCCAGACAATTCTCAAGAACTCATGATGAAGCATACTATCATCAACCTCCAGGGAAAGAATTAATGAAGTCTGAGTGCAGACCAAAGCATAATATTTTTACTTTCTTTATATTTCTTGCTTTTTTGCTACTTCCAACGTTGCTACTATGAAAATATGTTTTCCATGACTTCACATGTATAATTGATATCATTCTGTTTATGTTCTCAGTGAGTTCTAAGAAGATTTGGAAGGAGGGAGAGAATTTGTAATGCATTTTTTTTAAAATGAATGCTTTAAAAAGCAGGCCTTGGGAGTGACTGAAGCGGCGGTGGTAATGTCTGTTTCTGGCGCTCTCAGCTGACAAATGGAATGTTTAAAAGTGATGTATTTTGACTTCCTGGAGCCAAGATGGCAGAGTAAGCAGTAAGTTACTCTCACCCTCACTTATTGACCTTGAAAAACCCAGATAATATGACCCTAGAAAAAATAATGGAGCAGTGGAGCCAGTAGAAAGATGGAGTGCAACCGTCTTTTAACTCAGGAAACTAGGGAGATTCATAGGAAAAGTCCTTCTTGCTGTGGCTGAAGAGGACTCGTATATGACAGAAGGAATCCCAACAATCTAGTGGCAAGCCCCACCTCAGCAAACCAGTGGCAGATTGAGACCAAGGCAAGTACCAACCCCCAACACACACCAGCCACCACCACCAGCTCCAGCTTAGCACCAAATAAGCTACTAGACCCTTACAGCCTCTAGCTGCCAGTACCTGAGGTCCCAGCACACAAACCAGTAAACAGGCTCCTATCCCTTAGCTCAAGAAGCATAGGACAGCACCTCCTGTGTCCTAGACTCAGAGATCAACCTTAAAAGCCAGGGGGGAAAAAGGCAAACACCATGAACACAAAGCAACAAAGAAAAACTATGACCATAAAGAATTATTACAGGGACAGGGAAGATCAAAACACAAACTCAGGAGAGAACAACATTGTCAATATATCCATGCCCAAAACCTCGAATGGGAATATGAACTGGTCTCAAGTCCAAAAACCCTTCTTGAAAGAGCTCAAGAAGGATTTTAAAAGCCAAATAAGAGAGGTAGAAGAGAAATTGAACAATTTCTTTAAAAATGCATTTGATTAAATTGGCGGGGAAAGTAGACTCCTTAAAAAGTAGAATTGGCCAAATGGAAAAAGAGATACAAAAGCTAACTGAAGAAAACTATTCATTAAAAATTGGAGTTGGGAAAGTGAAAGCTAATGACTCTACGAGATGTCAAGAATCAGTCAAACAAAATCAAAATCATGAAAAAATAGAAGAAAATGCAAAATACCTCATTGGAAAAAAAACTGACCTGGAAAATAGATCCAGGACAGATCATTTAAGAATTAGTAGTCTACCTAAAAGCCATGATAAAAAAAAAGAGCCTGGACAGTATCTTTCAAGAAATCATCAAGGAAAACTGTCCTGAGGTCCTAGAACCAGAGAGTAAAATAATCATCAAAAGAATTCACCGTTCACCTCCTAAAAAAGATTGCAAATTGAAAACTCCAAGGAATATTGTAGCCATATTCCAGAATTATAAGGTTAAGAAGAAAATATTACAAGCTGTCAGAAAGAAACAATTCAAATATCATGGAACCACAGTGAGGATAACGCAGGGCCTTGCAGTTTCTACATTAATAGACTGGAGGACAATGAATATGATATTCTGTAAGGCAAAGGAGCTTAGATTGCAACCAAGGATCAACCACTCAGCAAATTGAGCATAATTGTTCAGGGTAGAAGATGGACATTCAATGAAATAGGGGACTTCCAGACTTTCCTGATGAAAAGACCAGAGTTCAACAGAAAAATTTAGTCTTCAAATAGAAGCCTCAAGAGAGGCATACAAAGATAAAGAGGAAAGAAAAACACATCTTATTCAATAAGGGCAAATTGTTTACATTCCTACATGGGAAGATGATACTTGTAACTTTTGAGAACTATATCTTTATTATGACATTTAGAAGGGATATGAATAGACAGAGGGTGTAGGTATAAGTTGACATTGATGTGCTGATAGAAAACCTTATTAAGTGGTGAAAAGGGATTGTGTTGGGAAAAGAACAAAGGAGGATGCAGAAAAGGGTAAATTACATCACACAAAGAGGCACAAAGACAAATTAGAGTAGAGGGAAAGAAGGGAGGGAGATGAGCATTGTTTGAACCTTACTCTTATTGAAATTGGCTCAAAGAGGGAACAACATACTCTATTAGGTAAAGAAATCTAACTTGTCCTATAGGCAGTAGGAAGGGAAAGGGGAAAGAAAAGGGGGTGAGGTAGAAGGGAAGGAAGAACTAATAAGAGAAAAAGGAAAGAAAAAAGAGGGGGCTGATAGAAAGGAAGGCAGTTTGAGGGAGGCAGTAGTCAAAAGCAAAACTCTAGTGAGAAGGGAAAGGGAGAAAGGAGAAAGAAAAGCATAAACTGAGGGGGGGAACAAAATGGAGAGAAATGCACAGATAGTAATCATAACTGTGAATGGGATGAGCTTTTCAAGAAAATGGAAGTGGCTAGCAGAATGGATCAAAAACCATAATCCCACAAAATGTTGTTTACAAGAAACATTTGAAACAGAAGGATACACACAGTGTAAAGGTAAAAGGCTGGAGTAGAATATATTATGCTTCAGCTGAAGTAAGAAAAGCAGGAATAGCAATTCTGATCTCAGACAAAACAAAAGCAAAAATAGATCTAATTAAAAGAGACAAAGAAGAAGACTACATGCTGCTAAAAGACACCATAGACAATGAAGTAATATCATTACTAAATATTTATGCATCAACTGGTATAGCATCCAAATTCTTAGAAGTTAAGGTAGTTATAGGAGAAAAGAGATAGTAAAATTATACTAGTAGGGAACCTCAACCTCCTCTTCTCTGAACTGGATAAATCTAACCACAAAATAAACAAGAAAGAAGTTAAACTGATGAATAGAAAAGTTAAGATACCATAGATGTCTGGAGAAAATTGAATGAGGATAGCTTTTTCTCAATAGTACATGGCAAATAAACAAAAGTTGACCATGTATTAGAACATAAAAACCTCACAATCCAATGTAGAAAGGCAGAAATATTAAATGCAGCCTTTTCAGATCATGATGCAATAAAAATTGTATGAAATAAAAGGCCATGGAAAGGTAGACTAAAAATTAATTGGAAACTAAATAATCTTATCCTAAAAAATGAGTGGGTCAAACAATAAATCATAGAAACAATCAATAACTTCATACAAGAGAATGATAATAAGAAAACAACATGCCAAAACATGTGGGATGCAACAAAAATGGCTCTTAGGGGAGGTTTTATATCTCTATATGCTTACATGAATTAAACAGAGAAAGAGGATATCAATGAAATTAAGAAAACTATTGAACTAATGAATGAAAGTAATAGCTGGTTTTATGGGGGGGTGAGGAACACAATAGATAATACTTTGGTTAATTTGATTTTTCAAAAAAGAAAGAAGAAAACCAAGTTGCCAGCATCAAAAAATGAAAAGAGTGAATTCTCCATCAATGAAGAGAAAATTAAACAATAATTAGGAGTTATTTTGCCCGATTGCATGCCAACAAATTTCACAAACTTGGTAAAATGGATAAATATTTACAAAAAAATATACAAATTAACCAGATTAATAGAGAGGAAATAAAATACTTAAATAACCCCATTACAGAATAAGAAATTGCAAAAGCTATCAATGAAGTCCCTAGGAAAAAATCTCCAGGGTCAGATAGATTTACAAATAAATTCTATCAAAAATTTAAAGAACAATTAATTCCAATACTATATAGATTATTTGGGAAAATAGATGGAGTCTTACCAAGTTCTTTTTATGACACAAATATGGTGCTTACTACAACTACACTGCGAAGAAACAAAACAGAAAAAAAATATAGACCAATTTCCCTAATGAATATAGATGCAAAAATTTTAAATAAAACATTAGGAATAAGATTACAGAAACTTATCATGAGAATAATACACTACCATCAGGTAGAACTCATACGAGGAATGCAGAGCAGGTTCAATATTAGGAAAACTATGAGCATAAATGACCATATCAACAACAAAACTAACAGAAAGCATATGATTGTCTCAATAGATGCAGAAAAAGCTTTTGACAAAATACAACACCAATTCCTTCTAACAACACTAGAGAGCATAGGAATAAATAGAGAATTCCTTAAAATGATAAATAGCATCTACTTAAAACCATCAGCAAGCATTCTATGTAATGGGGATAAGCTAGATGAATTTCCACTAAGATCAAGGGTGAAACAAGGATGTTCATTATCACCACTGTTATTCAATTTGGTATTAGAAATGTTAGCTTTAACAATAACAGAAGAAAAAGAAATTGAAGAAATTAGAATAGGCAGAGAAGAAACAAAGCTATCACTCTTGGCAGATGATATGGTGATATACTCAGAGAATCCTAGAGAATCAAGTAAAAAAACTACTTAAAAATAAATAACTTCAGCAAAGTTGCAGGATATAAAATAAAACCACACAAATCATCAATATTTCTATGTATTACTAACAAAGCCCAACAGCAAGAAATAGATAAGTGAATTTCCATTTAAAGTTACTGTAGACATCATAAAACATTTGAGAGTCTTCCTCTCAAACCAAATGCAGCAACTATATGAACACAATTATTAAACACTTCTCACACAAATAAGGCCAGATCTAAATAACTGGAAAAACATCAGCTGCTCATGGGTAGACCAAGTTAATATAATAAAAATGACAATTGTACCTAAACTAATTTACTTATTCAATTCCATACCAAACTACCAAAAAGTTATTTTATAGAGCTGAAAAAATAATAACAAAAATCTTCTAGAAGAACAAAAGGTCCAAAATATTAAGGGAATTAATGAAAAAAATGCAAGAGGTGGCCTAGTCATACCATATCTTAAATTGTATTAAAGCAGAAATCATCAAAACTACTTGGTACTGGCTAAGAAATAGAGTGGTAGATCAGAAGAATAGGTTAAGTACAAAAGACATAGTAGTTAACGACTATAGTAATCTACCACTTGATCAACCCAAAGACTCCAGCTTCTGGGATAAGAACTCAATATTTGACAAAAACTACTGGGAAAACTGGAAAATCGTATGGTAGAAACTAGGCATAGACCACATCTTACACCATATACCAAAATAAAGTCAAAATATAAAGGCTGATACTATAAGTAAATTGGGAGAACAAGGAATAGTTTACCTGTCAGATTTATGGAGAATGGAAGAATTTATGACCAAACAACAGATAGAGAACATTAAGAAATGCAAAATGAGTCATTTTGATTACATTGATCAAAATGAGTCATTTTGATTACATTGATCAAAAAAGTTTTGCACAAAGCCAATGCAACCAAGATTAAAAAGGAAGCAGAAAACTGGGAAACTATTTTTATAACCAGTACCTCTGATAAAGGCCTCATTTCTAAAACATAAAGAGAACTAAGTCAAATTTATAAGAATACAAGTCATTTCCCCAATTGATAAATTGTCAAAGGATATGAACAGGCAAATTTGTAATAAAGAAACAAAAGCTATTGATAGTCATATGGGGAAAAAATATTCTAAATCACTATTGATTAGAGAAATGCAAATTAAAACACCTCAGGTAGCACATTACAACCATCAGACTGGCTAACATGACAAAACAGGAAAATGATATATTCCGTAGAGGATGTGGGAAAATTGGAACAATAATGCATCGTTGATAGAGTTGTGAACTGATTCAACCATTCTGGAGAACAATTTGAAACTATGCCCATACGGCAATAAAAATGTGCATACTCTTTGATCTAGCAGTACCATTTCTAGGGCTGTATTCCAAAGAGATCATACAAGTGGGAAAAGGATCCACATGTGCAAAAATATTTATAACAGATCTGTTTTGTAGTGGGAAAGAATCAGAAATTGATGGGATACCCATCAATTGGAGAATGGCTGAACAAGTTGTGGTATATGAATGTAATGGAATACTATTGTGCCATAAGAAATGAAGAGCAGGCAGACTTCAGAAAAACCTGGAAAGACTTATATGAACTGATGCTGAGTGAAATGAGCAGAACCAGGAGAGCACTGTACAAAGTAACAGTCACATTGTATGATGTCTAACTTTGATAGATTTATCTCTTCTTAGCAATGCAAGAATCTAAGATAACTCCAAAGGACTCATGATGGAAAATGCTATCCACATCCAGAAAAAGAACTATGGAGTCTGAATGCAGATCAAAGGATACCATTAGCTCTCTTTCTCTTTTTTATTTGTTTGTTTCTTCTTTCTCATACTTTCTCCCATTGATTCTCATTCTTCTTTACAACATTACTAATGTGAAAACAGGTTTAATATGAATGTATATGTAGAGCCTATATCAAATTGCATGCTGTCTTAAGGTGCAGGAGGAGAGAGATGAAGAGAAAATTTGGAACTGAACATCTTATGGAAGTAAATACTGAAAACTGAAAATAATGTTTTTTAAAAAAATGTGAAAAGATAAATTTATATAAATTTAAAAAATAAGAGACTGAGAGGAGAGAAAGTGAAAAAACTATTGTAGACAGCTTTTTCAAAGAATTCAACCACGAAGGGCAGAAGAAATATAGGATGATAGTGGAAATGGAAGGATCAAGTCAAAGCTTTTTGAGGATAGAGAAAACAAGGGCATGTTCATAGACAATAGGGAAGGAACCAGTAGAGAAGGGAAATTTGAAGAAAAATGAGAGTGGGGATGTCAGAGAGGGCAATAGAATTCAATGACTCATCTAGTTCTAATCCTATTACCTCTATCCACTTTTATAGGGAAATTCAATTCTAGACATAATTCTAGACACGTGATTCTTTCTAATGTGAATATTGACTGCAATATGTAGAAATGTGATTTTAAAATTTCCCAGCCTCAGAAATCTACACATCATTTTGTTGAAGTGGTATGCATAAAATAACTAGCTTAGTTTCTCCGAAAATATGAAGCACAGTTCCACTAAAAATAATGTCTTAATTTATCATTTATATTACTCTGCATTATATTTCTTAATGTTTATTAATAAATCAAGCAAATAAAAATGTTTAAGGGATTAACAAGGGATTTCTTCATAATAACTCCATGTAGTGGGTCATGCAATTAAATTTATCTCCACTTTACAGATTAAGCGATATGAGACACTAAGAGATAAAGTGCCTTATTCAGAGCCTCAAAGGCATCCATGATCCTGTATGTAGAGAAGAAATGGCAGCATCAGATCCAAACCCAATTATTATATAATTGAAACTGGCTCTAAAGTTAGAGAACTTTGGTTCATATTCCTCTTCTAGTACTCACTACACTGTGAAAACCTGGCTAAGTAAATAAATCTCACGGGGGCTCAGTTTCTTCGTATATAAATCTTAGGAGTTGAACTGGATGACCTCTGGTCTACATTTATGGTCCTATAATTCTGTGACCTTCACACTGAAATTATGGAAGAGGAGAGATATGCATGCCCTGTTAATTACACAGCATTTTCATACATCTGTGCTGCAAAAGCAATTAATTAAAGGGGTGGCTCATAAGTACTAAGAATCACATTTTGGGAGGATGAGTGGTATGGAATGAGGAGGACTAGGAACTCTTTGAGTTACAAAACCAGTACTTGTCATGGTAAAGTATGGAAGGCACAGAGTCCAGGTAGTAAAAACAGCTTCAATGTGAGAATTGCAATATTTTAGATTTAACAACAACAACAACAAAATCTCAAGGGTCTAATCATCCCTACATTGGTTTCTCAGATAAAAAGAGAAATCTTCAGCCTGCCTCGGTCAATGACAGCTCAAATTGTCAACTGATAAAACCTTGAGTTTGAACTCAAAGGCCACTTAGTCCTCTCCTCTCATACGATTTAAAAATAATTTACCTCACAAGGAAGGTACCTGATATGCCCAAGCTCACACAAGTAGTAAGCATCAAAGGTAGAATTCATACCCAGGTCTTCTGATTCCAGAGTCACAGCCCTTTCCACCATTTCACACTACCTAGGTGAAGGACAGGGCTCTGCTTTACCCACAAAGGGCACAGAATAGTAAAGTTTCAATGTCAGTATATGTCAAGGGAAAAGATCATTGTTTGTATATAATATTAATTTTAGCAGATAAGAGGCATTTGGGTCTAAAAGGTAGACATTGTTCTGAAAATCTTAAGTAAAGTGATTCTTAAAACTTCTGTTCTCCATCAGCAGCTCTGCTTTGTTTTGACTACATGAAATATCACACCCTAAAGTGGGTACCCTCTGATGGCCTTTCCCCATCTTCAAGTCCATCTTGTGAGTTGTCTTCTGCCATTAGATTATAAGCCCCCTGAGGGTAGGAACTGTTTTTCTTTTTCTTCTTTATATCCCCATCCAATGTTTACCATAATTCCTGTCATATAGTAGATGTTTAATGAATGATTATTGAATTGAAATCTATATTACTTTGCAAGGCACTCTACACCATATAGTCCAATGGAATTGATGGATATGAACATGACAAAGTAGAACACCAGAAGGGGGGGGGGGGAACACAGGCCAATAAAACATTAAAGGGGAGGGGAGGAACCAATGACATCGAAGCCCTGAAGAATGTCAGGTTTCCAAAGAATGGCCTGACCTTTTAATGCAGGGTTTCAGATCCTACATTCTGGCAGCGTAATAAACCCTGAGGTTAGGATGGGGAAGGGGTGTCTAAGAATAATCTGCAGAGAATGAAAAAATGACCACTCAAGGTCAGCCAGAGACTTCAGATCCTTAGAGTAGAGCTAAACAAGACCCATCTGGTTCCATGTTTCCAGCATGAAGGGCCCTGGTCAACAGGTTATAAGATACATGATAGGAGATGTGGGCAATTCCCCTCCCATAAAATCAGAGGGATAGACATAAGACCCCTCCCATGATTCCTCAATAAAATGTAAACTCATTGAAGGCAGGGATTAATTCATATTTGTCTTTGTATCCCTAGCACCTAAGACAGCACTAGGCACATATTAGGTGGTTGCTTAATAAATGCTTCTTGATTATCTAATGGATACTGCTATCACTTTAGGAACTGTATTTCTGAGTCATTTGAGGAGAAAATTCATCAAAAAGAGAGCTAGGGATAGGATGCAAGAAACCAATGTCCTTTATCTAGATCTGGAAGGGACCTTGATGGCCTTTAAATTCAATCCCTTCATCTTATATATGAGGGTCTGAGACTAAGGAAGGTCAAGTGATTAACCAGGAAGTATTTGTTAGAGGTGGGATTTGAATCCAAGACTTCTAACTCCGAATTCAGCATACCTTCTCCTGTACCACTCCTATATATGAGAGGTAATGAAGTAGTGGTGGGGAAAGAAACACCAGGGGATAGGAAGGCTAAGTAATTGATCTGTGGAAGAAGAAAGCAGTAGTTATTGACAACTGACAATAAAGACACAGCTCTGTAATCAGTCTATATAAGTAAAGTTAACCCAGGCCACTGGCCATTGTGCAAATGAGTTGTAATGTCAGAAGAAAAAAATACAAAATGTACAAAATTACGAACATGGGAATGTTCTACATGATTGCATATGTATGCCCAAATCAGATTTCTTGCTGTTTCAGGAAGGGGGAAGGAGGGGAGAGAGGGAAGAATAAAATTTGGAACTTGAAACCTTAAAAAAAAGTTAAGAATTGTTTTGTGGGACAAAATAAAATATTTTTTAATGTAATTGGAAAAGGTTTAACAAAATAAACAAAAATACAATAGAACATTAAAAAAAATTATTGCCCATAGGTGGTAGATTAGTGCAGCTCTGGGGAGTCAATTTCCCTGGGTGTCTCACCATATGTCTCTACATTCCCAGGTGATGTCTGGTTCCCTAGAGATAGTTTCATGCACTCACATACACTGTAAACAGCTTGAGTTCTGAAGGAAGAGCCTACGCCAAAGAGCTTAAGTGTGTGAGATATTTATAAGGATTTGTCTTTGACCAGATTTATATTTGGGTGCTCTAATCTGTAGGAGTTCTTAACATTAGGTGCATAAACTTGTTTAATTTTATTATTTTAATAATGATACTTTAACATAATTGACTTCTTTTCTCGTTGTCAGTAACTTTTTTTTTCAGTTTGTGTCTAATTCTCCATGACCCTATTTGGGCTTTCTTGGCAAAAATACTGGAGTTGGTTTGCCTTTTCCTTCTCCAGCTCATTTTACAGATGAAGAAACTGAGGCATAGTTAAGAGACTTGCTCAGGGTCACATAAGTAGTAATTATCTAAAGCCCATATTTGAACTCAGGAAAATGAATATTCCTGACTCCAAGGCTGACTCTCTAACCACTCTACCACCTAGCTGCCCAGGCTTCTTTTGTAAGCCTATTTTAAAGCATTATTCTGAAATGCAGCCCATAGACTTCATGAGACTGCCAAAGGGATCTGTCTCACAGAGGGAAAGGGAGAGAGAGAGAGAGAGAGAGAGAGAGAGAGAGAGAGATATTAAAACACTTAGAACGAGAGTCTAATACACAGAGAATAGACCTATGAAGGGGTGTTCCTGAAGAAAGGAAGCATCACATGGTCTTCTGGTTTCCCAATCTATGTTTTCTATTTTCTCATGATATTTCCCTTCCTAAACAGAGCTACCTTTCTTAGGCATGTTCCTAGGGATGCTTTCTCAAGGGGCTAATTCTCCGTTCTTACTCCAAGGAATTATATATCAATAAGAGCTTCTGATAGTTTTCTATACAATTATCCTTTAAACTAACTATAATGCATACTTTTCTGTTTTTCAGAGGCAGCTGTTAGTTCAGGGATAGAGCCCTGGTCCTAGAGTCAGGAAGACTTGAGTTCAAATCTGGCTTCAGACACTTACTAACTTTGTGACCCTGGAAAAATTAAATCTCTATTTGCCTCACTTTCCTCAACTGTAGAATGGGGATAATAACAGCACGTACATACCAGGGTTGTTGTGAGGATCAAATGAGATAATATTTCTAACAAGCACTTGCAGTATATAAATGCTTAATCTTTCCCTTCCTTCCCTTTCCTGACTCATCTCTTTGGAGAGGTGTTTATTGGTCCCTTCTGTTTCCAGAAGTCAGTATCCTATAAAAGTGCAGTTTTATGGAATTTTAATGATTTTCTTTCTAATGGAAAAGTCCTAAGGAGAAGACAACACAGGAGGTTTTCAGTAGCACAGCCCTACTGGTTCTGTTAATGCAAACGCAGATACTTTAAAAAAATTACAGGAGACTTTTAAGGCTCTATAAAGCATAGTATTTACATATAATAGCCTCCTACAAATGGAGGGGTTCCAGAGGGTTCTAGAAACTCTCCTCTCAAAATAGCTAAGACTGTATTAACCAATCACAGATCTCAGCATAATTAAACAGCATTGGTTTTCCCCAACTTAACTTAACGTGGTCCCAAATGAACACATCATGTACTCAAAACAATTGTCTTTCCTCTCAACTTCTCTCTTTCTGTTGATAGCACTTCCATCATGCCAGTCACCCAAGCTTGAAACCTTAGAGACTCTTCTCTCTCCCTGAGTCCTTTGCATTCAGTCAGTTGCTAAGGGTTGTTGATTCTACCTCCAAAGCATTTCTCACTTCCTTCATTGCCTTTTAACTGATCTCTCTGTCTTTAGTATCTTCCCTCTCCAACCTCTCTTCAAATTACTTCACAACCTCAAGAATCTGACTTCATCAGCAAGAATATTTCTTCTACCCATTTTGGTACCTAATTTCCTGCCAAGACAGCTGCCTGAATAGGAGACAGTCTTCCAGCCTCCCACATACCAACATCAGTAAAACTTTGAAGTCCTCACTGGACTTGTGATGTACAAGAATTTCAAAGTCATATCATGACTTCTTCCATCCTACAACTGCACATATGGTTAGCCAGAAGCCTCAGGTCAATAGGAAAGGAAGGAAGGAGGCAGTTCCCAGCACCAACAGAGGCTTAGCCTCTCAGAATAACCAGAGACTACCTAAAATCCCCATAGCCTGCTAGATTCGGTGTCCACAGGCAGTCAGATTAGAAAGTTCTGATGCATTAGCCCTAGGGTAATGTGAAGGCTCCAGGGTGGCTGCCTCAAGGAAGTAGCAGAAACACTATAGCACTCAAATAGGGAAAGCCTAGATCCAATCTGAGGTTCCTACTCCTCTGCACTGAAATACCAGATATGGTCCTGAAATACAGCACTGTTAACTTCAAAGATGCAAAGCTCTCCCAAGGTAGGGCTCAACACAGGAACCCAGGGTTCTATGCAGATCACTCCAAAGTATGCCTATGGGCAGAGCCCAATCCTAGCACAGTGTCCCAATTCAGGAATGAAACCTAGTAAGATGAGTTGAAAAAAAAAACACACACACTAGCATCAAAATTATTGTTAATCTAACTCCATAATGACTGCAAGCAGATTTAAAGGAAAATGAATTCTACATCCCATTACATTCTATGAATGTCTTAGACTCCTAGAAGAAATGAAGCAAAAGCTAAAAAATTAAATAAAGCTATGTGGAAGGAATAAATAGTTTGGAAGACAAAATGGTAAATATTACTCAAGTAACAGACTTCCTTGAAAACTATGTATACAAGATAGAAATCAAGGATTCCACAAGACAGCAAGAAATATGAAAAGAGCATTCAAAGGTTGGAAAAAATAAGATAAAATGTGACAGCAACTGAGATGGAGGAGAGAAAATTTAAGAATCACTGGAATCCCTGAAAACAATTTTCAAAAGTTGAACACTGTATTTCAGTTAATCTTAAATGAAAACTGTGTAGATTTACTACAACCAGAGGGCAAAGTGAACTACCACTTACTATTTTAAAGAAACCCCAAATGAAAAGTCCTAAAGAAAACCAAAGCCAAAATCCAGAACTGCCAGATATGAGGAGGAGGAGGAGGAGGACAAGGATGTACACACCCAGAGAGGAGGAGACCCCAGTCAAGATCATAAAAGACTTGGAAGCTTCTAAATTGAGATATCTGGGAATATGATATTGCAAAAGGGAAAAGATAAAAGCTTAAAACCAAGAACAACTTACCCTACAAAGCTGAGTATCTTTGTGGTGGGGAAAGGGGGGAGCTAAAACGGAGGGGAATGGAACTTCGGTGGAAAAGAACATTTTCAAGCATTTCTCAAGAAAACAGCAGAGTGAGTAGGACCTTGAAATATAAACATGAGTTCAAAGAAACATAGACAGATAAATTTGAGAAATTGGAAGGAACTGTAAGATGGTAGAGTGCTAATATTCTACCAGAAGAAGAAGAAAGCAATGTCCCTTCAGAACTTCATTGTCTTCAAAGGGTGTTAAGGGAGTTGGGAAGGGAAGGGAAGGGAAGGGAAGGGAAGGGAAGGGAAGGGAAGGGAAGTCCTGGAATCGATTGGTTCTGCTTTGAAGATTTAAAGAAAGGTAATATAAAGGATAGTTTTAAAAATAGACTAGAACAGAAAAAGAAAAGAGTGGAGTGAAATTTTTTTGTTTCTCATAATTGGAGTACATGAGAAGTGTACAAACATGAAGGAAGGGGTTGAGGGAGTGAGCATCAGATGAATCTCATTCATCGAAAATGGGCAAAGGAAGGTTGAACATACACATACATGCATGCATGTACACACAAACATGTGTATGCACACACAATCCACAAACACATGAACACATACAGTCTGACACAAAAGTACATCAAACTCAAAATGGAAATAAGCAGGGATGAGTTAGGGATTGGCAATAAGAGGGAAATTATTGCCAGGAAGAGAATAATCACAAGTGAAAAAGAATTTCTTGATTTTGAAGAATTAATAAAAAGGGTGGGATGGATAGAAAAGAAAAGAACTAGAATTTAAACAGGTACCTTAGTCTCTTAGATAACTGGAGAATGGTCAGTTGTGTTATTGGAATGCAAATAAATTTTATCACACTAAAAGGAATGACAAAAGAGAGATTTCAAAGAATCATAGCATGTACTGATGCTGAATGAATTGATTCTTGACTTTTAGTGCCTCCAGATGAACTTCATAATTATTTTTTGTCCTAATTCTACAAAGTAATCCTTTGGTAGTTTGATTAAAATGGTATTGAATAAGTATATTAGTTTTGGTGGTACTGTCATTTTTATTGTATTGACTCAGTCTACCCAAGAATAAATAATATTTCTCTAGTTACTTAGGTTTGTCTTTATTTCTGTAAAGTGTTTTATAGTTGTATGCATATAGTTTTTTTGTTTATCTTGACAGACTATATAATGTATCCCAAATGCATTATATAGTTATTTTAAATGGAATTTCTCTATTTTTTGTGTTGGGTTTTATTGGTATTATATAGAAAGGCTGATGATTTGTTTAGATTTATTTTATATCCTGCAACTTTGATGAAGTTATTCTTTCAATTAATTTTTAATTGACCTTCTAGGTATCTATATCTAAATATAAAACAACATTCATACTGTAAAGAGAAACAACTTTGAAAGCCTTAAGAACGCTGATCAATGCAATGACTGACTGTCTCTAGAAGACCTACAATAAAGCACATCACCCATCTTCTTATAGAGAGTAGATGGTCACAAAATATACACATCTTTTTGAACTATATTCATTTTTCTTGACTGTGTTTATTTATTACAAAGACAGGTTTCATACATTTTGGGGTTGAGGGAAGGTGGAGATCATTGCCAAACAAACAAGCAAAGAAATGAATGAAAAGATAAATAAGCAGGTAAATAAATATACAAGTAAATAATAAGCAAACAAAGAAATAAATAGATCCTTTCTGGACACTCCTTCAGAATTGCTGGGGCTAAAAGAATTCTCTATTTAATGCACCATTTTCTGGCTATGAGCTTCCCTGAATTCAAATTGGTTCTCAGATAAAAAAGAAACACACAAAAACAGTCCATCATTGGACCCCCATTTGAAATCTTTCTAGCTTGGTTTTACCTCAGGAGTGCACACTGTGGCTTCAGAATAGGACAACAGCAGATGTCATCTTTACTTTCTGCAGCTGCCCACATAATCTTTTAAATATACATGTCTGAGCCTGCCATTTCCTTATTAGATAACATTAAATGGTTCGCTATTTTCTACAGAATGAAAAAAATCTTCTAAACCCAACATTGCACTATCTGAACTTTTTGAACTGATGCTGAGTGAAACAAGCAGAGCCAAGGGAACGCTGTACACATTAACAGCAACATTGTACAACCAGCTGTGTTAGACTTAGCTCTTCTGAGCCCCGCAAGGATCGAAAATGACTCCAAAAGACTCATGCTAGAAAATGCTATCCACATCCAGAGAAAGAACTATGGAGTCTGAATGCAGGTCAAAGCATGTTTTCTCTTTGTTGTTGTTTTCTGTTTTGTTTTCCTTTTTTCTTTCTTGTGGTTTTCCCTTTTGTTCTGATTCACCACTCCCTTTCATCCACTCTTCATTCTACCCAAATTGGACTACTAGCTATGCTCCAGTTCATTCTACCCTCTCTAATCATTGTGCAGATGATTCCCTATGGGGGAGGAGGGAAGAGAAGACAAGGGATGGACTCTCTCTTCTCTTTTCTGAGTACTTAAATCAATATACTCCTTCAAGATTCTGCTCAAGTGATCATTTCTTCCATGAAAACTTCCCTGATGGCCCCAGTCCAAAGTGATCTCTCTCTCCTAAAATTTTCTTAGAGCACCCTATTTGATTCTTTCCTTTATCCCTTCCCCTTATATAGTACATACTACATGTTTCCTAGGAGATTCCAAACTCCTTAGAATCAGGGATCTAGGAAAAACCTCAGAGGACTGGATGGCCAGGGCTTCTCAAACTTTTTTTTCCATTCTCAGTTCATCACCATTGCATGGCCTGAAGGCATGCAAAATGCAAAGTCCACAAACTTTGTGTTCAGAACCAAGGCTGTGGAGAAGTTGCCTGATGCAACACAGGCAGGTGTTGCTAGAAACACGTCAGATCCATTATGGGCTTGATTTTTAATTAATTTTTAGTTGTTGTACATAGATGAGAAAACAGAAGCCTTGGGAAGTTAAATGACTTGCCCAAAGTCATAAAGATAGTAAGCTCAGAAGTGGAATTTGAACCCAGGACTTCTAACTCTTGATCTAGTGTTTTCCTCGCTATTCCACATTGCCTTGAAAGCAAGGACTGTGACTTTGTGTATTGCCTGTGTAACTCGAGCACTTAATACTCTGCCTTGATTAAATAAACATTTGGTGATTTAAAGCGTTTGAATTGAAATAATCATGATTCTAAGATGAATAATTTATACACATATTTTATAGACACATTATTTCAGTTTTACCACTCTAGTTCAAATAAATAATGGAATATATTAACTAATGATTTTATTCTGTAGAATCTGCAGTAACTTGATAGAGAATAAAAGAATAACGTTTTTTCCTTAAAGTTCACTATTGCTTTATCATCTATTTCCTGTAAGACTTTATTTAATAGAAAATGAATATATGGAAGCCTAGTTATAGAAATTATTTCACAAAATATTTTAATGGGTTACAAGGGCAGTGCTTGCCTTTGGAACTAGGTGAGTTCTTCCAACACACAAATAGGCATGGTGTACCTGCATCAAAGAAGGCACTGTATTTGTATCTGACCTGTGGTGGAGCATTCTGAGCGCTTATTGGTCTGATTGACTACAGCTACATAAACTGTAACTTGATTCTAACACAGTGATGTCATGTTCTCTTCAAGACCAAAGGACACCAATCAACCAACCAGGGCTTGAGCATAAGGATTATTGGGGAAGTAGAAGATTTGGTGAATTTTTAAGTTTACTAAATGTCATCACAATAGTGCTAATTATTACAGCTAGAATGCATACAGCACTTTAAGTTGTGTGGAGCAGTTTGCAAATGTTATCTCTTTAAAGACTATCATTTGTTTATGAGATCATGGGATCATGATCATGAAATATCCTTTGATTAAAGAGATCTAAGAAATTATCTATTTCAACCTTTCACATTAGGGTTAAGGAAAATAAATCACAAGAATCTTAATTTTTTTAATGCAAAGTCACACATTTCCTTTACTCAGTAAGCTTTCTGTGAAGTCCCTGGGGCATTCTCCATGACACCTGTATCCCCTAAAATCTTTATCTCGAATTTAAGATAATCTGTGGTTCAGCCCCTCTCAAAATCACATTTTATCAATACCCACAAATGCAACTCTTTTATCAACCAGTTGAGTATTCATTAATTAAAACAAAATACATTTAATCAAATAGCTTAGGAAATAAAGTGATAGTATACCATTCCCCCCATATCCATGTGGTGTACATTCTCCTAGAGGTTGCCACAACACTTCTGTGGAAAATACAGAGGCAGAAAATACATGACTAGGGAATAAACATGGGATACAGAAATGTGAGAAACAAGTTACCAGATATCATGTATGAAGAAGTTCAGTTGACTAGATCACAAGAATGGAGGTACAGATGAAGGCAATGTGGGTGGCCAGGACTGTTAACTTGTCTGACATCGCCAAGCCACTGATGCATTTCGGTGGTGTCATTACACTGCTCTCTGTTACACCCTTTTGGGTATGTCATCTCTCCTGAGTATCTGCACTGGCTTTGTCACCAAGCTTCTCTTTCTTGTCAGCTTCGGGGCTGTCCCTCCAAGTCTGCCTGCTTCTCAACTCCCAACAGGGTGCAATAAACATAAATATTTAAATATTTAAAAAAATAAATATAAAGCCTCTCCTGAAAAGGACAGGCTAAGAAATGACTAATTTCATCCTCCACACTCATTTAAGGGGGAGCAGAACAAAAAATAAATAGAATACACTGAGTCTAAGATTATCTTTTCTTTTCACTCCCAGGTCTAAAATGGAATCTCAAACCACAGTCTCAGGAAACTTTAGGATTTAAGATGAAAACTTCCTGATGACTTTAGTTTAATTCCTTCTAGGGTTCCTATGCCCCAAGAACACTGTCTCAAAGAAACAAAAAGGCAACGTGAAAACTTAGATTGTGAAGGCAACTTTATCCCCCAAGATCCTCACGGGTTTAGCATGCAAAATTAATTTGAGCCAGAACAAAAACTAAGCAAGAAATGCATCGTGCCTTTCTGGCATGAATTCCTGCTGGTTATGTGTATCTTTTAGCAGGGGGGAAAAATCCTGTTTTGGCAAACAAAATACTTTGCTGCTAATGTGTGAAAAGTAGAGAGCCTCTCTCTATACTCCATCATGTAGAATCTGAGTATAAATGACAAATTAACCGAATGGCAAAAACACATCCAATTGTATTGGCGCAGAAGACAAGAGAGAAGAATGAAGAGTCAGGAAGACCTGAGTTCAAATGCCCCCCCAAATTCAGACATTACTAGCTGTGTGTCCCTGGATAAGTCATTTAATCTCTCAGACTCAGTTTCCTCATCTGCAAAATAAAAATAATAATATTCCCTACCTCACAGAGGTGATATAAGCCTACCTTGAGGTAACATATAGCTCTTTGAAAATTTTAAAGTGCTGTATAAATACTATTATTGTTATGATTCCATACGACTCCTCTAAATCAGAGATTCCCAGGTTTTTCCATAACATTCCCCATCCATCACTTTCCATCTAGGACCTCAGTGCCAATGACTAGTATGTCAATTAAAGGAAAAGAAAAAGGGAAGATTGGATTAAGAGGACTGACCTGAATAACATATTTTTATTGCTGAAAGATCTTGGAAGGATATGCCTTGATTGTTCTGATAGAGCCTACTCTAACGATATTAAAAAAAAAAACAAATCGAAAAAAAAAACACCTTCTTCCAGCCCTTTCACATCAGTAGCTCAATTCATGAGAGTATGATTTTAACATTTGCAAATTGTTAATCTCAGAAAATGGTGCTCTTACCCAAAGCCACCCTAATTTCTTTCTGTGACAGACTATCACTACTACATGGATTATATGTGTAATATATACAGAGATCTTACATGTAAAGAGGTCTCACATGCAATACAGGGTACTCAAGTACAACATTTGAGACTCAAGTATACTATATACTCACCTGTGGGATTCAGTTCTGGTGCTGGAAATCCCCTCTAACACCAGTTAATAATGCAAGGCTAGTGTACAGTAACAGCAATATCAAAATTATTTAGACTTTTCTTTCAGTTTTTTTTTCTCCTTATGAGTCTCTATCTCTGCTTAAAAGATGAGGAAAATTTTTCCCCAATCTCTTTAAGGGAAAATTTTTTTAAAAATCTCATTATCCAGAATTCTCCTTCTCCCTCACTAACTCCAGCTCCCTCCTTTTCTCCCACTCCTTTATGCTGTCATCATTAGCCACACAAGCCTGAAACAATGGTCACTGTTTTCTGTTTTTGTTTATCTGTGTGTATGTGTATGTGTGTGTGTTATTTGATCAATGAGAAAAACATGTAAGAGAAGAAACACCTGAAATCAAAAGAGGAACAATTCAGTTAGGAGGCCAGCTGCCTAGGGCTGCCAATGAGAAGAGAACAGAATAGGCATCTGCTTTTCCTCCCACCTTCTTGGATTGGGTGAGAAGGAAAACAGTGGAGCTTGAGATTTATGTCTCAATAGCAACACGACCTAAGTTTTAGCCTTCTTATACTGATACTGTCCTGAATCTAAACTTCCATCATCTGTCCTTTCTCCTGCTTCTAATCTACATGAAAATGTCCCATATGGTGAAATCCATTCCCTATCCTTCAGCCCTGCATCTCTATGCCTATTTCTCAATGTGCCTAGACAAGATGGATTATTATGCCCCTTTCTCCTTTCCCAGGGTCTTTCTCTGAGGAGAAGGTAAATGTCAAGTGGACTTGGGAACTCTGGGTAAAAATGGTATGTCAGTTGTCATAACCACTTCTGAAGCTTCACATTCCTAAGGCATTGACTGTGCTAATGGGAGGAGGGAAAGACATGCTACATGTGAACATCCATTTTCCTCACCACTTCTTACCAACAGGGAGATCACGCCAGGAGCCCTAGGAATGGTAGCATCCCAGCAGAACATTGGGTCTGCTTTCAGCCCAGCCCTTGTAGCCATCATCCTAGGAAGCAAACCCAAAAGAAAGGTAACCTGGAAACTCTTCTGTAGGTGAGGCAGTTGAAAGCTTAGAAAAGAAACTCACAACCAAAAGTCCTTGGAACCATCAAATAACTCAACTTCAGAAACTAATATGATTCTTTCAGTGGAATGACATTAAAGAGAATGTCCTGTCATCTGCTATGCCCCTGTGCCCTAAGGACCATAGAACTTTCTATGTGACTTGCAAATGAAAACCTAATTACATGTTATTTCCTCCAATAGATTATGAGTTTTTTGAGAACAGGGACAGTTTTCTTTTCTATTTGTACCTGTAGATCTTAGTACATTTGTACATAGTAAGTACTTAAATGCTTTTTCATTCACTCGCCATCACCTCACCATTAATTTATTTTTATGTGAAGTAATTAGTAGCATTTTTCTAATCACCTCTGCTTTCCTAATTAGCTTAAAAGAACTTCAGGACTAATGCTGATTCCCATGTTCTAAGATAATAGATTATTATTATTTTTATTATCATCATTATCTGAAATTCTCACATTAGCTTGTTTTCTTTGGTCCTATTCTGCTTAACTTAATAGCTTTCCCTGATCTGTTTGCTATTCTAGTGAAGTTTGTCATATGACTCTGATTTCCACTTAAAGATGAGCCAAGGAATGCAATGTAGCCCTAGTCCAGAGGCCCAGGTGTTTTAAATTAAGAGTGGAATAAAGCATGTTCCTGGTTTAAGATTCCCAGGCCAGAATGAGTTCTTGACTAACGAGGTGAGAAATAGCTGACTCTCCCAGGCTTAACTGAGGGCACCCTCAATCTAAAGTTATTTTTCTTTTTTTTTTTATTTTTAATTTTTTTATTTTTTTAATGTTTAACAATCACTGCCATACAATTGCGATTTTATCCCTCCCCACCCACCCCCCACTACCTCCCTCCCTCCCCACGACTGAAGTTATTTTTCTCTGTTAGAATGGGTCCCCCACGCTAGATGGTCAAATGATGCCCTACTTTTATACTTGCCAAAGGTTGTGGGGTTGTAGTATGTTGTTTATTCTTCTTCCTCTCTCTCTCTCTCTCTCTCTCTCTCTCTCTCTCTCTCTCTCTCTCTCTCTCTCTCTCTCACTCTCTCTCTCTCTCTCTCTCTCTCTCTCTCTCTCTCCTTCCCTCCCTCCCTCCCTCCCTCCCTCCCTCCCTCTCTCTCTCTCTCTCTTCCCCTTCCTCCTTCCCTCCCTCCCTCTCTCTCTCTCTTTCCCTCCTTCTGTCTCTCTCTCCCTCTCTCTGTCTCTCCCTCTCCTTCTCTCTCCCTCTCTCTCTCCTTCTCTCTCTCCCTCCCTCTCTCTCTTTCCCTCCCTCTCTCTCTTCTCCTCTTTTCTCTCCCTCTGCTATCTATCTCTGTCTCTCACTAACTCCTTTCCTCTTCTTCTCTCTCTCCCTTTCCTTCTCCCTCATTCCCCACTATTCTGAGTATAAAGCTGTGCCAAATCATGTCATAGCTCACAGCCCCCAAAGGGAGAAAATGTAACAGGGAAAGTGATTGTCCTCACATCTTGATGTCCAGGAGAAGGATAAAAGGCAAAAGGCATTCTGGGATGGCAAATGAACATCACAATGATTTCATTATTTGGCAAGGACATTCCCTTATATTTTCTCATTTAGCCCTCACAACACCTTGGACAAGTGTATTCATTAAGTATAATTAGTTAATATAAGGAAAGTAAGCCTTAAAGAGGCTAAGTCATTTGACTTGCAATGGCAAATTTGGAACTAGAACCCAAGTCTTCTTGGTTCAAATCCTGTTTCTAGCACATACTACCTGTATGACCATGACCACCTACATGAAGTCTTTGCTGATCTCCTCAGATGCTAGTACACCTCCAAAAAATTATCTTGCATTTCATATCATGTGACAAAAAATTATCTTGCATATAGCTTTTTATTCTCTGTATTCTTATATTTAAGTGTAATTTTCTACTATAGAATGTAAGCTCTTTGAGGGCAGTGACACATTCATTTTTGTCTTTGAATTACCAGTGCCTAATAATAATATCCATTATTATTAATAATAGATACAGACATGCTTTAAGATTTGAAAAGCATTTTATAAATATTATTTCATTTATCCTCACAACAGCCCTGGGAAGTAGATACTATCATTATTGTCATTTTTCAGTTGAGGAAACTGAGGTAGCCAGAGGTTAAGTAGCTTGCCCAGGGCTACACAAGGAGTAAGCATCTGAGGCTGTGTTCGAAATCAGGACTTCCTGGCTCCAGTCCAGTGCTGATAGCCACAGTACAACCTATCTTCAATAGATGATTAATAAATGCTGGTTGAATAATTGATTCAAGTTTTTTTTTGTAGTTATGCCTTTTACTCTTATTAGATGGTAAAGTGCTTGGGAGGAGGGCTGGTGTCTTCTCTTTCTTTGTTTGCCTTGAAGTGCTCCTTCAAGATTTGTTTGTGTTTATTGGTTTATGTATTTGATGGAATAGCAAGGAATAGTGATAAGAATACTTCTATTTGGAGTAAGAGGATGTGAGTTCAAAATCCAGCTCTGGCTATATGACTTTAGGCAAATCACTAAACTTGTCTGGATCTTAGTTTCATAATGGGTAAAATGAGGGAATTGGACTTGATGACCACTTGAGATTTATTCCTGCTCTAAAGCTATGCTCCCACCATCTTATTCCATTAGACCACAAGAGATGATCAATAACCCCTGGGCCATTTGCAATTCCTGATAAACTGGGTACATAATTTAGTTTAGAGGAATGATATATTGACCCATTCTAACATGCTCTATGAATTTCCTGTCAAATAATAAGTATTTGTATAGCACTTATTATGCTCTTACAAAGTACTTCCATATACGTATAATTTAAACCTCAAAATTATTCTGAGACTTTTTAGATTTTACTATTAACTCTTTATAGATGAGGGAAGGGAAACCTATAGAAGTTAAGTGACTTGACCTGGGTCACACAGCTAGTTAATGATGGAAATGGAAATGGAATATAACCCTTGCTTCCTGATTCTCAGTCCATGATCTTTCTACTGCATCTCATTGCTTCCTCCAAACATTGCCCTTATAAGAAATGTCATCTATTTTCTCAGTGTGATGATTTTTGAAAAGACTTGCAAAACCATATCTATTTATTTCACTGTTAAAAAAACAATTTTAATAACAGCGATCACAAAGAATGGGTTACTTTATATAGGTTTTTATAATTTTATTTTTCTTATCTAGATACATTAACCTTTAGACATAGCTGGATCTTGGCATGTCAGTGACAAAAAAAATGTAATCTAAACCATAATTTCTCTAACCCGTTGGTTTTAATCACACACCATATGTGTAGGACTTCAGTGGTTAAAGAAATAAGAGGGTTTAATTTCTCTGACTCACAGGAACAAGGGAAATTGCCTTCTTCATACATACACACACAGAGAAGATTCCAAAGCCAAAAATTATAGTATGAAAAGCAATATTATCAAAACAAATTCTCTCTGCATGAGGCTCCATCTGCAGTCAGTCAAGGAGCATGTTAAGCACCTACTATGTGCCAAGCACTGTCCTTTTGCTTTGAGTTTAAATGAGTACTTACATCGCTGCATAAATGTTGGAACCATGGCTAAGGCTGATATTAACTGCACTCCTAGGTAATGTCCCATTTTTGTCATAAGAAGTAAGCAGTTTTATGTTTACCTTATCCTGCTAGCATTTAGAGAATATCTTCTCCACCCCCAGCCCTTGAATCATCTCAGTTCTTAGCCAGCTGACTAGAGATTAATAATAGCCACCACAAAGTAATTTATAATATAACACCTATGTTGTAACTTGGGAGGGCAACTATGTCTAGATCCTTTTCATGGGCCATATTTAGGTGCTTATGATAATGGATACCAGCCTCAGTTATTGCAGATTTAAAGTTTGAGAAATTGCTTCAAATTTTTTTAAACGTTGGCAGACCTTCTAATGAGATGTTACCCCAAAGGAAATCACAATAATCTTCCACTCTGTCCTAAATTTCTATATTTAAATTATTCAAATCTAAACCCTATTAGAAAAGGTGTGATCATAATTGTATTCTTATGGTTCCAAATCACAGCTGGGGTAGAATTTTAAGATCCTCCCCATCTGTTGGAAGCTTATAAAAATAAAATGAGTTTTTCAGTGATTCTTAGAAATTGGAAGCATTTTATTTCAATTTTATTATGCAGTTATCAGTAGCAATGAGCAATATTCACTCAGAGGGAAAGATATTTTTTAAGTTGTCCCTTAATTTGTTTTTCCACAATGGATTTTATTTGGAATAATTCATGAAACACTTTTCAAGGTATAGAAGAAAATTTATTTCCATTGGTTAAAAACATAAAAAATTAACAGCAAAGTGCTTTCAATAAACAGGTTTATTGCCCTACTGGCTCAGAAGAATTCAAGAGAGTTCTGTTGCTGTGGAAGAGAATCAAATAAAAATTTTAAATATTTGAATTATTACTGTAATTGTCCAACTTCCAAGCTGTGCTAAATTTCCAGCTTATGTTTTGTCTTCAGGAAGCTGAATTTACCTAGCTCCACACAAAGGATCTGGTCACTGCCTATCTTATCAGGATGCATTTATCATTCTATAAGATGCTTGCTTTCTTTTGGTATTTTTTTCTTTTGCCATATTATAGCTTTACACATGAAAAAATACCTTAGAAAGATTTAGAAGGTACACCCAGTGAGTTAAAGTAGGAGAAATGAGTGGAAGTTTCCAAATGCAAGTTTCATGTCAGAGAAAAGACAAAAATCAAAAGATTCTAGCTAAACTATTCAGAAATGGAGCACGCTGCCTTCCTTAGTGGGAAGTGGGTACCTGCTCGGTGGAATCTTCTAGCAACATCTGGATGACCACTTGTGAGAGGTTTAGAGAAGGCACTCATTCAGATAACGGATTAGAAGGGATACCTTCCAACTCTGCAGTTCTGTGGCTGTGATCCTGGGGCCCTCTGTGCTGAGAAATCTTAATTACATTAACAATCGATGACACCAGTAATCAATTAGTTCTCCACATGTGAATAAAAACGTTTGATAAACCATGGGAAACAACTGGTCCTATGGCATAAGATGCTTTGTCAGAGTTGCTTATGGCATGGATTATGACAAAGTGTCTACACTGTGGAGACATGAACTGGAAAACGCTGGAGACTCATTACTAGCAAACACGTTACTTCACCAGTAGTCAGATGTTTTAAATTCAAACCACACAATGCCCTAAGGTTTGTGCATAGTGATTTATCCAGTCTCTGAACTGGGAAGATGAGAAGAAAAATTAAAATTACTACATGAAAAGTTTTGAGGTCAGAAATTAGGAACCACTTTCCAGTTACAACTTAAATGGAAAACTGGAGCTGCCTGTTATCACTGAAAATATTCAATGGGATTTGTTGCTGTCCAGAAAATCCTCGTCATCTTGCTACTCAGTCAACAAGAATTTATCAAGCATTTGCTACGTGCCAAATACCATGCTATACTTAGGGGTACACAGAGAAAGGCAAAAAATAGTTCTTCCCCTCTCAGGTGAAATAATTCATACACACAAGTGACATATAAAAGATTTGGAAGGTAATCGCAGAAGGGAAACCCCTAGTCTTTGCCCAGCAAGCTGCCTATGCCTTAGGACTTAGAATCCTCCTGTCTGATACTCCCATGGATCCTATTCTGTCCCTTTTCTGAAAACTTCACCCCACCTCAGCCCCCAATATCTGGAATCTTCTTGGTGTAGGATCATCCATGGTAGAGATTTCTCATTTACTATCTGATTGGCTTCTCCCCACCTGTGATATAAGGCATGGGAAACCAACAAAACCCACCTGACCAATATTGTTCTCTTAACTATAAACTACCTGAGTTATCTTAAACCTGGAGCTGGCCTAATCTGTGGATTAAAGATGGAGTGAAGATTTCCTACGAGAGCTCAGCATTAACAAGGGCTAAGTCATGGTAGCCACCTTGTAGACTCCCTCTGCCAGTCATTCCCAATGCTCCTGGACTATTACTGGTTGGATTTCTTCACTTCTCTTCCCCAATCCTACTTTGGAGATGTCATTCCAAACCTTATCATGCAGGGATCAGCTGCTGCAATAATTTGAGAAGTGAAAGCTTCCTAATATTCTATCCTGGTTGGTCCAGCATCCTCTTCAGTGCTTCCTCAAGTAGCCTACCCAATAGGAGGGTCTGTTATTTATAGCATTAACTGGCTCACAAAATGTATCCAAACAGAGTTGAAAGGAAAAATGATGTATTTTTAAGTCTACTTGAATCCTAGCGCATTATAGGACCTTGTTTTACTGTTAAAAGCAAAGAATAATTTCTATCAATCAACAAATATTTAATAATATCTCACTATGGCACCATTCTTACAGAGCTCTCCTTCCAATGAGGGAGAAATCTATGTCAATATATCTAAGACGAAAACTGAATAGAATGACAGTAGGCATAAAGAGGAAAGCAGCAGCTATGGGAGGGACTAGCAAAGGCTTCCAGTAAGAGGTGGCCCTTAAGCTGAATTTTAAGGAAATTTCTATTGATTGCCCAGTTTTTTTTTCTTTTTTCTTCCTTTGGTTTTCCTTGCTTTTTTTTTTATCCTGTTTCTATATTTTATTTTTATATCACCTTCATCTTTAAATAGAGCTGCTAGGAGGCACAGTGGTTAGAGTGCCAGGCCTGGAGTCGGGAAGAGTCATCTTCCTGAGTTCAAATTGGGCCTCAGATATTTACTAGCTGGGTGAGTCACTTAACCTTGTTTGTCTCAGTTTCCTCATCTGTAAAATGAGTTAGAGGAGGAAATGCAAACCACTCCAGTGTTTTTGCCAAGAAAACTCAAAATGGGGTGTAAGAGATAAAATACAGCACACCTGAGGGTTGCTAGCACAGGTTCACTCTTCATTTGGCCAGACAGGAAAGACACTAAGAAGGGGTTTATAATCTTATTTTATTTTAGTCTAGTTCTCTCAGAAGGGGTTGCTGATAGTGAGAGCACAAAGTCATACAGCATTCCCTAATCACCCTTCCCACAGGGGCTGGTGAGAAGGGAGCGGCAACTACCCCTATGTCTCAATGGGGTCAATCGAGACAGGCACAACTTGTGCTTCCCCTAAATCCCCTCAAGCCTCAGTGGAGGCAAACAGAGATTCCCCTCAAGCTTTGATGGGGGCCGATCAAGGCACACACAGTATTCCAGCTTGTGCATTCAACTCTGTTTCCCCGCCAAGCCTCAATGGGGGCCAGTTGAGGTACACACAGCGTTTGTGCATTCCACCCTAAGGGTTCCCCATTCGTTGCCTAGTGGCCACCTGCTTTATAGATCAACAGACAAAGAAGGCACATTGCCAACAATAGCCTCACAAGTTTGCATCACCCCATCCCTGTATCTCACTGCGCAGCCGCAGTGGGTGTTTATGTTATTTACCATTATACAACTATGCGCAAGTGTGGTAGAGATGTTTGGAACCACAACTGTGGGAACTCGTATCTAGTACTTGGGAACTATTGATTGTTATGGCTATGGATCCTGGGAAACTGAACTCTGAGAAATAATAACAAAAACTCACTTTACACACACTAAAATCCATCTTACACTAAAATTCATTTCACATACATGGGGTCACAAAGAGACAGACATGACTGAAAATCAACTAAACAACATTCTAAATCTCCCTCTTTCCCTAACATTCCCAAAGTCATTCCTTTTAACAAATGGGAAGGGAAGAAGAGGGGGAAAAGGATAACCATGAACTAATTAATAAGCTATTAAATATCTTTTGGTAGTGAAAATAGTTCATTAAAAAAGTATTTTTGCCCATGTTTTTCAATTGTCCATTTTAAAGGCCAACGTATTTAGAATCTTAGGATATAAACACTAGAAGATACCTTAAGGATCATTTGTTCAAATCTTTTGGTAATAATAAAGCTCTTTTAAAATCAATAAGAAATCAACAAATTCTCACTGGGTCCCTGTCATGTACAAGACATTGTACTACTTTATTAAGAGTGTCAAACTACTTTGTTCTTCTATTCCAAAAGTATGCATAATAAGTACACAATTATATTTATGTCATGTCTTTAAGAATGAATTTACTCTTATCGCAGCCACTATTTACTTAGACACACAACTGGGCTTTATTGGATCACTTCTTTGCATATAAGGATGGCTATGAAAACTGATCGAAGAATTCATGGAAGCCATCAGATCTCTTATCCTTGCAGTTCACCCTAATGTTCCAATGAGATGAAGTCTTTGCTGATAAGAAATATAAATAAGGGAATTCCCTTGATTAAGTTAGGTAGAGGTGTTTATTACAATATCCCTGGAAAAAGAGATAAGGACCTAGCCAAGAGCAGTGTCAGTGGGCGTAGAAAGAATGGGGATAATGAGATGGATTCCAGAGATATGATGAAGGTAGAACCAGTACAAGGGAAGGAGTCATCAGAGTGGTAAACAGGAATAGAGAGTACCTAGAAAGGAGTAGGTCAGAGTTGGATTGGGATGAAAGCAAGAGAGAAATAAGGTTTTTCCTCTCAGGTTCAGGTACTCAGGACTATTCAGTTCAATTCAAAAAGCAATTATTAAGCACCTAATGTACCTGATATAGCTAAGTATTAAGGAACATAAATACAAAAGGGAAATACAGTCCCTGCCTTTAAGGAGCTTAAATCTAATGGAAGAAGATGATGCACTCAAGGAAACTGAAAGGGAGTGTGATTGGGAGGGGAGAAGGTACAGGATATGAAGACATAGTAGAGAAATCAGAGAAGTTCTAAAATAGTCCAGTCTAGTAGGCAATGAGATGTCTGGTGGTCCAAGACCCCCTCTTTAAATTGAGGGTTTGGGAATTCATAGCTCCACCCTCCAATCAGAGGGACAGAAGCCAGGGATGAAGTATGAGTGCCTGGATTATTTTATCAACCTTCAAACTCATGATCTCAAAGGCTTTTACAAGAAGAGAATTAGAAGTCTACCTAGTCTGCATTTCACAGATGGGGGAAATGAGGCATAGAAAGGTTAAATGATTGGCTCAAAACCACATGGCAAGTTAAGGGCAGGGCAAGAACTTAGGTGTCATGTCTCTCCTGTCTCCCAGATTTTTTCCTCTTATATCATGATACCTCAGCCATCTCTCTCTCTCTCTCTCTCTCTCTCTCTCTCTCTCTCTCTCTCTCTCTCTCTCTCTCTCTCTCTTTCTCATTATTGATGAAGATCTGGGGTAGGACTGAAGTCAAATCACAACAAAAAAATTTAAGGATGTGCATGGGACTAAAAACAAGGTTCCTTTAAGGAGAAGCCAAGAAACTAAAACTAAAACCATGATCACATACAAAACGATCAACCTCACAAGAAAGCTAAATTTGCATTTTCAGGGCTCTGTAGCTGGAGAGTTAATGTTATGTTTCCATTAAGGACTCTTGCTTTCCAATGAATCTGTATAGGCAGTTAAATCTGGATTCTCGTTGTTTAGTCATTCAGTTGTGTCCCACTCTTCATGACCCCATGGAACATAGCACACCAATATTATCTATGGTGTTTTCTTGGCAAATGATACTGGAGTGGTTTGTCATTTCCTTCTCCAGTGGATTAAAGCAAACAGAGGTTAAGTGACTTGCCCAAAGTCACACAGCTATCAAGTTTCTGAGATCAGATTTGAACCCAATTCTTCCTAACTCCAGGCCCAGCACTGAGCCATTTTTCTTCCAAAAAAAGTCTAGATACCTCCATTCAAAAATGTTCAATAGCTCTTCATTTTCTACCAAATAGAGACCATGGTTACACTCCTGAAGAGAATTTTGGTCATATAAGTAAGACTGTGACTTATTTAAAAAGGCATTATGAAGTACATGTATAAGGAAGAGGGAAAGAAGGAATCCACATTTGTATAGCAACTCCTACATGCCAGGCATTGAGCACATGTCTTTAAAGCATTTATAAATGTTGTCTGATTTAAATTGTCATGATAAAGAAACAATAAAAGGAAAGAAAAGTGAGAGCTCAAAGGAAGCCCTAAAGAATTCATAAAATCCACCCAAAGATAGTATAAAGACTAGCTACAAGAAGAGACATTTCTCACATATGCTACCTCCCTTCTGTCCTCTGACACTGCTACTACCCTCTTGTGAGCCTCCATCACCTGCTACCTGGACTATTGCAATGATCTGCTGGTTGGAATCATTTCTTCAAGTCTCTCCCCACTCCAAGGTGCTCTTCTACTCAGTTATCAAAGCGATTTTCCTAAAGCACAGCTCTGACCTAGTCACTCCTCTTCTCAATAAGTTTTAATGGCTTCCTATTTTCTCTAAGATCAAACACAGACTCCTCTGCTCTGGCATGCAGAGTCCTTCCTAACCTGCCCCATTTCACACCTTTCCAGGCTCCTTACACCTTACGAAATTCCAACATATTCTGCCATCCAGTGACATTGCCTCCCTTCCTGTTCCTCACACAAAACACACTATCTACTGAAAAGGCATTTTCACTCTCATGCCTACAATGATCTCCCACTCCATTTCTGCCTCCTGGCTTTCCTGGATTCTTTCAAGCTACAGCTAAACTCTCACCTTCTACCTCCTACTGCAAGTCATTCCAAATCCCTTCCAGTTCTAGTTCCATAACACTATTAATTATTTCTAATATGTCCTATATATAGCTTGCTCCCCTTCCCCACTTAGGCTATGTGCTTCTTGAGAGTAGGGATACCTTTTCCCTCTCTTGTATCTCCAACACTTAGCACAGTAAATGGCATGTGGTAAGCACTTCATAAAGGTTTATTGACTGACTGACATGTAATTTATACAGCACAAGAGTACAAAGGCCAGCAATGCCTCCAGCAAGAGAAGAATTAGTGAAATTGTGAAGAGAACTGAGAATTTGAGCTTCATGACTTTACGGGAAAATGAAAGTGGCTGAGTGGTTGGAAGTGTGGGGCAGGATTGTTTTTTGGTGGTAGATTGGTTAGGAATTGCACATAAATGAAGAGTTAATTATTTTTTATATATTTCCAAAAGGATCTTCTATTAGGCATTTCAAAGGCAAGATGTCCAAAAAATAACTTTCCTGCCAAATTCACCCCTTCTCTTAATTTCTATATTTCTATAATAATGCACCAATCAATCCAAAAGCATTTCTAAGGGCCAGGTACTCTCTGAAATGGAACACATATTTTTTCCCTAAATACACTCTTCTTCCTAATGTACACAGGCATGACTAGGATATACTCCACATGTCTTGCGCATGTAACACATTGTATGGGTCTCGGCTCTGATCACACTTTCTTGTAGGTCATCCAACTTCAGCCTGACCCTTGTCTCATTGCTATATATTTATATTATAAATATTGAGAACCCCAGTAATCTGGGGGTATATTGGATAATTTATTTCTCATTAGTGAATTTACAATCTGCTATAATTAACTAATTAGCTTGTGCCCCCATTCAAATTAATTAAATATTAATTATTCAATGAAGTAGAGAAAGATCATTTACCATTAATAATAACTCTTATTTACCTATATTTAAATAGTAAAATTACAAATTACTTCCTACCTTTCCAATCTTCTTATACTTATTTCCACATATTTTACAATCTAGCAACACTGGCATACTTGCCAACGATGGCATAAAACACTATATTTCCCATCTCTTTGTCTTTTCACTGGTTGACCCCCATGTTCAAAATCCTCTCACTCTTGTCCTTTGGCTCTTAGCTTCCTGGATTTTCTTTTAGTCTGGGTTCAAACACCTACATTCTATAGAAGCCCTAGTCCAACAGGCTAGTTCAACCAGCTTATAGTGCCCACCGCCTTCTCTAAGATTACCTTCTTTACACAGGTATGTACATATACACATATATATGCATTATGTATTCATTTTATATGTATGTGTGTTGTGTACATGTGTACATATGTACCCCATGACTACTCATTTACATGTGTATATGTATATGTGAGTGTATATATACCTACACATATATACTTACACACATATACACATCTATACATATTTGTGTGTGTGCTTGTACATATGAGTGTGGGGGCTTATATATGTATAGGTACATATATCCAGTATTTTGGCTATGACAAAAATCACTGCCAAAGTCACCTCAAACCCTCAAAATATCCCCAGTTGACCAATCTTTACTTGTCTGGAAGATGAATCTCCAATCTTTCAACTCATGTAACACAATGACTAAAGTCTCTCAGTATCTTCTTAATATTTCTCTTTAAGATTATTTTTTTCTTCTTGCCCTCTTTTCAATAAACATGAAACCATCTCTCCCAATTTCACTGCATTGCTGGCTCTTCACAAAATTATTTTTATAAAGTTACTTTATAATACCCAGTTAAAACATTCCAATATTTTTTCCTGAAATCCTCTGGACATCTCACAGTCTTCATAAGAACTTCAGAATCACAGAACAAACTCACATTTTCTTTCTGACTCCATAGGGAAAGGTACTTCACCTTAAGTTTTTATCTTAACTGGTTTTTCATATATTCTCATAGATCAAAAATAAACACACCTACATTCTCCCTGACTTCAAAGGGATGTTTTCACCCAAACAGTCTATAATATAAAGTATAATTAACACCAGCTAAGCCCTTATCTATATCTTAAACAGACAATAACAAACCCCTTGGTCTCTTTAATACAGACATTGAAAACACAGGTTACACTAAGTTCCCTAGTTCTATGAAAGACAGCACCTTCATTCCAGAGGAAGTAATCAGGGCATTACCAAGGTATGCACATTCATTCATTCAGTACATATTTATTATTTACCAAAAATAAAGCTGTACAGTATCTGTAATATAGTTATACAGTTAGAGAATAAATGGGGAGTAACCCTTTGCTATATCATCATCTATATCCCTCCCCAAAACCGTGGATGTTCCCATCAACTCTATCCTGGGCCCTTTTCTTTTCTCTTTTTACGACATCTAAGTGACCACATTAACTCCTATGGGTTGAATTGTCATCTCTATATAGCTGACTCCTAGATGTATGCATTTAACCCTAGTCTGTCTCCTGAGTTGTCGTCCCACATGGCTAACTGACTAGTAGACATTTCAAATCAGATGTCCAGCAGGAATCTCAAGTTCAATATGCCCAAAATAGAACTTATCCTTTTTCCCTCAAAATACACCCCTCTCCTAGACATCTATATTTTTGTCAAGAATACCACCATTCTTCAAGTCAAACAAGTGTGCAACTTCAAAGTCATTTTTTATTCTTGACTCTCTCAGCACAACTTAGTCAATCAAATGCCACACCTTCTACACACTACCTTCACAACATCTCCTGAATCTGTCCCATTTCTTTCACTCATATAGTTCACATCCTACTTCAATCTGAGGTCACCTGTCTATTCTAATATCCTTTTAACTGGATAATAATAGCATATATTTCATAGGGTTTTTATGAGATTCAAAATTTCTTACTCTAAAGACCCATTTCTGAAACAGGAAAGGTCAAAGAACTGACCTGAGAGCTATGTGAAAGAGATGGTATAACTTTCTGCACTGTGTACCTGCTGTCAGGAAAATCTGGCTGGCAAAACCCAGCCTCTCTGAACTGTCACCTCACGCTTAAGAGGTGGAAAATAAAGATCTTCAAGCCAAGGTGAGAAAGCATAACTATAGATGTTTCTACCATTCCTAAACTTAGGGTTTCTGCCTTATCTGAAAAAGGTTAACTGCCTGAGCTAAAGGCATCAGTTGAAATTGAAGCTGGAAGTAACAGAGACTACATCTGTCATTGAGAAGAAAGCCAAGCTGAATGGAAGAAATATCCCAGCAAAGTAATAGAGTAACAGTTATCATATCAACACACCCACTAAGATGTTGGCCCTTTCAAGGACCTAGTCAAGCTAGCTGTGAAGAACATCCCACCTCATCAAGAGAGTCACCAATCCAAAATCATCAGTGGATCTTGCAAGGACAGTCCCTGAGAGAGGTCCACATTTCTGGAGCTCTGAGTTGCGTTAGCCACATTTATTATCTACACATGTGCAACATAAGCCAGATGATGAAAACATTGGGGGTAAAGAGAGAGAGAGAGAGAGACAGAGTATATCATAGGTGTCTGGCACTATAGTATAAGCTGCAGGTATATTAATATTATAAATATAAGAAATCAAACTAATCCCTCTCTCACGGAACATATGTTCTAATAGGGGAAGACAATACTTGAAGGGAAATTGGATGAGGGAGCTGAGGGTATGCCACAGAACTTTATAGAGTGATGAGTGACATGATGAAACCTACACTTTAGAAGAAAATCACTTGAATGATTTTCTCGAACTAAGGAACCCAATTCAAAAACTGTTATAATAGTTAAGTAGGAGCAATCTGTCTTAGAAGATGGAAAAAGGTAAAATCAAGTGGAGTGAGAGGCAGGTCAAAGATGGTGAGGAAGAGAAAATATTGCAGCTGAGTTTTTCCTACAATCCCCTCTAAAAAACTTTTTGAAAAACCCACCTCAGATTAGGAAATAAAAATGGCCAGAGGAAAGCAGGTCTGGGCTGTTCATATGCCTGGGCTGCAACTTGACTTCCACTGCTTGATTTAGATGCTCAAAGTAAAACATTGGGAGGCAGTAAAAAGTAATATCTGTTGCTCACCTATAGTAGGAAGAGTTTTTAGGAAACTTGTAGCTGATCAAAATATTTCAGACAAGGGAGGGATAGACTATAGATGATGCAACAACATCTACATATGAAATAGAAAACTCCCCTGATTATCAAGAGCAGACTTGCATGAAAAAACATGGCATGACCATGAATCATACAGCCAGGCAGATTACCAAAGAAGACTTCCTGACCTTTGTATGGATGAAAGAGATCTGAGAGATTTCAATAGAAAAGTTAATCAAGTTAATCCTGCACAGCTAAAATTGAACTTCTTAGAAGCTGTGATCCACAGAAACAACTTACTATTGAAGATCCATATTATGGAAATGGATCTGACTTTGAGAGCAGTTTGTGAGGTGCTGCAAAGCATTTTTGGAAAAATCTCATGAAGGCTTATACTCTTTTATTGCTAAAGGACAATAGTGATTTTCATCGACTTAAAAATAAGGTATACATATTAGTTGATTCTTAATTAAAGAGGAATAATGCATTGCATTTGGAAACTATCATTGTTTCTTCAATTTATTTAATGTTCACATATGTTCTACTTTTAAAAAGTAATGAAAATCAATCATTACTTTTGAAGCAAGAATATTTTATTAAATTGATTACCATTGTCAAACTAGCTAAAACTGGTGATCTCTGTCTCAGATTTTAAAAATGCATTCATTATAATATGGAACAAACCAAAATTTGTATGTGATAACTAGGAAACCTCAAAAAATACAATCATTTATAAAGAATGTTTGATAGATTTTTACTTTAAGACAGCTCCATTTATGTCTAATCGGGATCTTTAACAGGTAATGAAAACATTTACCTTTATGTCAACAATAGAAACTAACAGAGGTCATTATGAAAAGGTAAAGAAAAGTGCAATTTAGTGCTTCAGCAGTCATTTTATGATAATAATGAAGAACAAATATTCTTTTGATTCATCTTTACCATCTTTTAATATGTGGCTGTCTATTAAAATAAATGTATTACCTTCCAATAATAACCATGATAATAATAATACCTCAAATCAGATTCTGGAGTGGCAGAGCACAAAGGTTGAGGGGAGACATTTTTCCAACCTAAAACAACTTAGGAGATAAGAAGGAAAGGTTTGTCGAACTGAGGTGGGGATAAGTCCAGAACTCACACTGCAGCAACACCAGCTGTGGAACTTGGCAGTGACAGCAGCTTCTGATCTCTCAGCTTAGAGGTAGTAAGAGGATTGGACAACTGTAAGAAAGAGATTATAGGAGATCGCTGTGCTAGCACTAGGGAAAGGAATATTATATCAATGATCAACTGTGACTAAATTAGCTATTCTCAGCAACACAGTGATCCAAGACAATTCCAAAGGACTCATGAAAAATTCTATCCACCTCCAGAGATTGAACAAATGAACTCTGAGTGGATATTGAAACATACTTCTTTTCCTCATTTTTCTTGGTTTCTTTTTCAAGAATAATATGTAAATATGTTTTTGTATGATTTACATGTATAATTGATATCATATTGCTCACCTTCTCAATTACTGGAGGGTCTGGAGGAAGAGAATTTGAAACTCAAAATGTAAAAAAAAAATTTAGAATAAATAAATATTTTTTAAAGAACATAGGTACACAGGTTGGCCTTGGTAAGGAGAAAAACCACCTCTTTGTCTGAGATTGTAGTGAAGAATGAAATAGAGTTGAATTATGTGAGATGAGGAGGACAGGAAAGGGGGAACTCCCATCAACAGGCCCAAACTTTTTTTTTTTTTATTTAAGTGTGAGGAGAGGTCCTTAGTTGAAAGGGTAGAGAGAAAAAAACCTACAGGAGGTTTGAGGAGAAAGAAGAAAGTTTAGACAAGTCACTGTGGAGAGTTGAATAGTGAACTGATTGTGGAGGATTGCAATGATTACCTTTCTACTGTGAGGTCCTAATTCAGATCAAGCTCCTGGTCTGATGACTTTGTACAGCCCTGACTCACTTAAGTCTAATTCATTTTCAAGTCATAACATCATCTTCCAGAAGCCATGGTCCTCTAAGAATTAGAATAGGATTCTTGGAAAAGCTCAAGAAGGATTTAAAAACCAAATTAGAGAAGTAGAAGAAAAACTGGCCAATGATTTTAAAAATATGAAAAAAGAAATCATGGAAGAATTTAAAAGGATAATTAGACAAATAAAAAAGGAAGCACAAAACCTAACTGGGAAAATTGGTAAATAGAAAAGGCAGTGCAAAATCTAACTGGTGAAAATAACTCCTTAAAAGGAATAATTAGGCAAATGGCAAAGGAGATGCGGAAGTTAACTGAAGAAAACAATCTATTAAAATTAGAATTGGGCAAGTGGAAGCTAATGACTCCTTAAGACATCAAGAATGAGTCAAACAGAATCTAAAGAATGCACAAATAGAATAAAATGTAAACTATCTCACTGGAAAAACAACTGACCTAGAAAATAGATCACGGAGAGAAAATCTAAGAATTATTGGGGTAACAGAAAATCAGGATGAAAAAAAAGTGCCTGGACAATATCTTACAAGAAATCATTTAGGAAAATTACCTAGAAGTCCTAGATCAAGAGGGCAAGATAGTCATTGAAAGAATCCACCATTCACCTCATGAAAGAAATCCCAAACTGAAAACACCAAGGAATATTGTTGACAAATTCCAGAACTATCAAGTGAAGGAGAAAATACTGCAAGAGACCAGAAAGAAACAATTCAGATATTGAGGAACTACAGTCAATATCACACAGGACCTTGCAGTTTCTACATTTAAAGACTGAAGGGACTGAAATATGATACTCCATAAGGCAAAGGAGCTGTGACTACAACCAAGGATCAATTACCATCAAAATTAAGCACAATATTTCAGACAAGGAGATGGGCATTCAATGAAACAAAAGATTTCCAGACCTTTTTTCTTGTGATGAAAAGGCCAGAGCTCAATAGAAAATTCGATCTTCAAACAAAAGACTCAAGATGGGCATGAAAAAGTAACCAAGAGAAAAAAATTGCTTTTCAATATGGGCAAACAGTTTACATCCCTATAAGGGAAGATGATACTTGCTAATTTTGAGAAATGTTTATTTATTACAATATTTAAAAGGAATATACATAGATAGAGGGAATGGATATAAATTAAATGATGTGATGATTAAAATGTGATTTAAGGGTGTGAAGGGATTGTAACAGGGACGTGAAAAGGAGGAGGCAGAAAAAGATCAATTACATCACAGGAGAGGCACACAAAAACACATTACAGTAGAGGGAGAGAGGGAAGGAAGATGAGCATTGTTTGAGATTTACTCTCATCTGATTTGGTTCAAGGAGGGAACAACAAACTCAGTTAAATAAAGAAATCTAACTGGCTGTATATGCAGTAAGAGGGGAAAGGGGAAAGAAAGGGGAAGGGGGGCTAAAATGGAGGGAAGAAGTAGTAAGAGAAAAGGGGACTAAAAGGGAAGGGGCCGAAAGAAGGGAGGGAAGACTGAGGAAGGAGGTGGTCACAAATTAAATCTCTATTGTAGAGGGAAAGTGAGGAGAGAGAACTAAAAGCATAAATGTGGGGGAGAGGATGGAGGGAAGACACAGATAGTAATCATAACTATGAATGTGAATGGAGTGAACTCTTCCATAAAACAGAGGTAGATAACATAATAGATTAAAAACCAAAATCCAAGCGTATGTTGTTTACAAAAAAAAAAAACATTTGGAAAATGGGGGTACACACAGGGTAAAGGTAAAAGGTTGGAGCCGAAGATATGCTTCAGCTGGTCTAAAAAGAAGCAGGCGTAGCAATCCTAATCTCAGACAAAGCAAAAACAGAAACAGATCTAATCAAAAGAGATAAGGAAGCAAACTATAGCCTGCTAAAAGGCACCATAGACAACAAAGCAATAACATTACTAAATATAGATACACCAAGTGTTGTAGCATCCAAATTCTTAGATGAGAGGTTAAGGGAGTTACAAGAAGAAATAGAAAGCAAAATTATACTAGTGGGGGACCTCAACTTTCCCCTCTCTGAACTTGATAAATCTAACCTCAAACTATACAAGAAAAAAGTTAAGGAGATGAATAGAATTCTGTATAAGGTAGATATGATAGATCTCTGAAGAAAATTGAACTGGGATAGAATGGAATATACCTTTATCTCAGTGGTACATGACACACATAAAAAAACTGACCATGTACTAGGGCATAAAATCCTCACAATCCAGTGCCAAAAAGCAGAGATAGTTAATGCATCTTTCTCAGATCGTAATGCAATAAAAATTAGACATAACAAAAGGCCATGGAAAGACAGACCAAAAATTAATTGGAAACTAAATAATCTAATCCTAAAGAATGGGTGGGGTTAAACAACAAATCATAAAAACAATCAAAAACTTCATTCAAGAGAATGACAATAACGAGACAACCTACCAAAACTTGTGCAAAAGCAGTTCTTAGGGGAAGTTTTATAACATTGAATGCATACATGAATAAAATAGAGAAAGAGGAGATTGATGATGGGCACACAGCTGAAAAAGTTAGAGAAAGAACAAATTGAAAATCCCCAAGTAACTACCAAATTAGAAATACTGACAACCAAAGGAGAGATTAAGAAAATTGAAATTAAGAAAATTATTGAACTAATAAATACAACAAAGAATTATTTTTATGAAAAAAACAATAATATTGATAAACTCTTGGTGAATTTGATTTAAAAAAAGAAAGAAGAAAACCAAATTACCAACATCAAAATGAAAATGGTGAACTCACCTCCAATGAAGAGGAAATTAAAACAATAATTAGAAATTACTTTGCCCAACTGTATGCCCATGATTTTGAGAATCTAAGTGAAATACATGAACATATACAAAAATGTAAATTGCCCAGAATAACAGAAGAGGAAGATGCATACCTAAATAACCCCATCTCAGAAAACAAAATTGAACAAGCCATCAATGGATAGAAAAAATCCCTAGGAAAAAATCTCCAGGGCCAGATAGATTTACAAATAAATCCTATCAAACATTTAAAGAATAGTTAATTCCAATACTATATGTACTATTTGGGAAAATTGGTGGAGTCCTACCATAATTCTTTTTATGATACCAATATGAGTCTGAACCAGGAAGAGCCAAAACAGAGAAAGAAAATTATAGACCAATTTTGCTAATGGATATAGTTGCAAAAATTTTAAAGACGATTTTTAGCAAAAAAAAAAAAAAATACAGCAACTTATCATGAGAATAATACACTATGATCAGGGAGGATTTATATCAGGAGTACAGGATAGGTTCAATAATAAGACTATCAGCATTATTGATCACACCAACAACAAAACTATCAGAAACATGATTATCTCAATAGATGTAGAAAATGTTTTTGACAAAATACAACAGCCATTCCTATAGAAAACACTGGAGAGCACAGGAACAAATGGTGTCTTCTATAAAATAATGAGCAGTATCTACCTAAAACAGTCAGCAAGCATTATAAGCAATGGGAACAAACTAGAAGCATTTCCACTAAGATCAAGGGTGAAACGAGGATGTCCATTATCACCACTGTCATTCAGTATAGTATTAGAAATGTTAGCTGTAGTAATAACAGAAGAAAAAGGAATTGAAGGAATTAGAATAGGGAAAGAAGAAACTAAGTTATCACTCTTTGCAGACAATACCCTGATATACTTAGAGAATCCCAGAGGATCAAGTAAAAAGCTACTTGAAATAATAAAAAACATTGGCAAAATTACAAGTTACAAAATAAACCCACATAAATCATCTGCATTTCTATATATTACTAACAAAGACCAACAGCAAGAGATAGAAAGAGAAATCCCATTTGCAGCTACAGTAGACACTATAAAATATCTGGGAATCTACCTGCAAGAACAAATTCAGAGATTATATGAACACAATTATAAAACACTTTTCCCACAAATAAAGTCAGATATAAGTCAGTGGAAAAGCATCAGTTGTTCTTGGGTAGGCCAAGCTAATATAATAAATATGACAATTCTACCAAAATTAATTTACTTATTCAGTGCTCTGCCAAACTACCAGGTAATTATTTTCTAGAGCTAGAAAAATAATATCAAAATTCATCTCGAAGAAGAAAAGATCCAGAATATCAAAGGAATTAATGAAAAAAATGCTAGAGAAGGTGGACTAACCCTACCAGATCTCAAATTATATTATAAAGCTGCAATCATCAGAACCACTTGGTATTGGCTAAGAAATAGAAGAGTAATTCAGTGGAATAGTTTAGGTACTCATGACACAGTAATCAATGAATATTGAAATCTACTATTTGATAAAACCAAGGAATCTAGATTCTGGGATAAGAATTCACTGTTTGACAAAAACTGCTGGGAAAACTGGATAATAGTGTGGGAAAAACTGGATAACAGTGTGGTGGAAACTAGGCATAGACCAATGTCTGACACCATACACAAGAATAAAATCCAAATGGATATATGAGCTACGTATAAAGATTGATACTGTAAACAAATTAGGGAAGCAAGGAATAGTGTATTCTTGAGATTTTTGAAGAATGGAGAAATTTTTAACTAAACAATAGATAAAGAACATTTTGAAGTGCAAAATGGATAATTTCAATTACATGAATTTGAAAAAGTTTTGCACAAAAACCCTAATGAAACTAAGAGTAGGAGGGAAGCAGAAAACTGGGAAAGAATTTTTGCAACTAGTGTCTGTGATAAAGGTCTCCTTTCTAAAATATATAGAGAACTGGGTCAAATGCACAAGAACACAAGTTGTTCCCCAATTGATAAATGGTCAAAGGATATGAACAGGCAGTTTTCAGAGGAAGAAATTAAAGCTATCTATAGTCATATAAAAAATGCTATAAATCATTATTGATTAGAGAGATACAAATCAAAATAACTCTGAGGTAGCACATCACACCTATCAAATTGGCTAACATGACAAAACAGGAAGATGATAAATGTTGGAGAAGATGTGGGAGAGTTGGAATAGTGTTCTATTCCCACTATGGACCTGTGAGCTGATGCAGCCATTCTGGAGAGCAATTTGGAACTCTGCCCAAAAAGCTACAAAAATGTTCATAGCCTTTGACTCAGCAATATTGCTTCTAGGACTGTATCCCAAAGAGATCATAAAAATGGGAAAGGGTCCCACATGTACAAAAATATTTATAGCAGCTTTCTTTGTGGTGGCCAAGAACTGGAAATCAAGGGGACGCCCATCAACTGGGGAATGACTAAACAAGTCAGGGTATATGAATGTAATGGAATACTACTGTGCTATAAGAAATGATGAACAGGAAGGCTTCAAAGAGGCCTGTATGAACTGATGCTGAGTGAAATGAGCAGAAACAAGAGAACTTTGTACACAACAACAAGCTCAGTGTGTGAGGAATTTTTCTGTTAGACTGTCCTTCACAACAAAGCAGGGACCTAAAAAATTCCCAATGTACTCTTGAAGCAAAATGCCTTCCACATCCAGAGAAAGAACTGTGGAATTGGATCATAGAATGAAATATACTATTTTCTCTTGTGTTGTGTTTTGTTTTATTTTGTTTTTCATGGTTTCTCCCACTCATTTTAATTCTTCTATGCAACATGACTAAGGTAAAAATGTATTTAATAAGAAGGTATGTGTAGAACCTACGTAAGTTTGCACACCATCTTGGGGAGGGAGTGGGGAGGGAAGGAAGAAGGAAGGGGAAAGGATAGGGAGAAATTCTAAGATTTATGGAAATGATTGTACAACACTGAAAACAAAGTAATTTTTAAAAAATAAATGAATATGCTCAGAAGCTCAAACCTTTGTTTCTTCATTTTTTTTCAGATTTCACTCACGACCTACTACCATAGAGTAGAGGTGTATAAGATTTAGGAAGTAGGCAGTTGGAGGAGGGCAATGGCATTTGTATATCAGTAAACCCTTACAATCACTGGAATGAGGAGGGTGTAGTGGGGTAGGAGTGTAATCATTGAGGAAATAGTCCAAGCAGAGTATCAATGCCTGGAGAAAGAGGTGCTGAGAGAGGTACTTGTGTCCAGAGAGAGAGAGAGAGAGAGAGAGAAAGACAGAGAAAGAGAGAAAGAGAGAGAGAGAGTTGTGTGTGTGTTTGTGTGTCTATCTATCTCCCTATGTCTGTTCCCTGTGTGTTTGTGTGTTGAAAGTGAATTAAGGAGGGGAGTATACCTGTGGTCACCAACAAAATCATCTCATCTCTTCCCATCATCTCCAAGAAATTTCTTCCATTATAATGTCTACTCTCATAAATTGGTTAGGAGAAGCTGTAACCACACCATTTTAATAGTTAATTGTTTCCTTGTGTCAGAAACAGCAGACTCTATGAGATTATAGGGCAACTCTAAACATCAGAAAACCTAAATCGAATCTACCATATACCTGTGTGAGCTAGAGGAAGTCACTTCTCTGTGCTTCTGTTTCTTCATGTGAAATATGAGGAGCATGTACTAGATGACTTCTAAGATCCTTGCCACCTGCAAATCCCATGATCCTAAAAATGAGCCTAAAATTTGGAAAACGTGTACTTCTCTAAGGTTCTTTCAACCAGTTGGTTTGGAAAAGTATGATTTTTTAAAGTAGGTCTAGAGAATTAATAATATGCAGGTAATTTTCAAACAAAACAGATGTTTGAATATGGACTATGTTGGACCCAAGGAGCAAAACCAAAAAACTCTGGAGATTTTCCATTTTGGTTCCAATCTCACTATGCTTCAGCCAACAATCTGGTGGGAAAGTAAATCCCTGATATATAACAGAGTCTCTGTCTACTGTGTCCCAAGCAGAATGTACTTGCCAAGTAGGCTCAGTTTCCTAGTTTACAAAACAACCCCCTAATAGCTCCTAACTTTAGGGAGCCAACTTCAGTCAAGGAGAAAATGAAGGCATTTTTTGTTGTTGGCTGCACACATTATTGGTCACTAAGATTTGAAACCATTAACAGCAAGAAGCGAAAAACAAAAAGCAAATAACAACAACAACAAAAAACCGAGTCAATTAACTAAAAGAGGTAATTAATAGGGAGTTCAACCTAGCAAAGGAGCCAAAACCTTGTGAAACTGAAGTTTATGGAATGCTTTTAGAGATGGATATGGACAATTGGTGAACAAATACCAACAACAAGTAGGTGGTGCGATGCATAGACTGCTGAGCCTGGAGTCAAGAAGATGAGAGTTCAAATTCTACCTCAAACAATTCTTAGCTGTGTAATCCTGGGCAAGTCATTTAACTACCATCTGCCTCATTTACCTCTAGTCTAAAAGGGGATCAGTACTAGCATCTACCTCCCAGGATTCTTGTGAGGATCAAAGGAGAAAATTTATAAAATACTTAGCACAAAGTAGGCATATTATATAAATGTTAATCACTATCAGCATTTTTCAACTAGAAGGATGGGAGGACTTGCCCAAGATTATACACATTCAGTAAATATCACCGGTAGGATTTGAGCTGGGTCCTATGACCTTAGAGTCAACATGCTTTCTACTCTTAATAAAGCCGTCAGAAGTGCTTACTGTATCTTTGCCCTCTTGTCTGGCTATTAGAGCAACAATACCAGCCACGAATGGCATTTGTGTACAGGTGGCTCATCAATGTCCCTCCTGTTGGGGAAATAGTCACAGAACCTCAGAAGGAAAAGAAAGAAGAATGTAGAAACCATTGGAAGGCATCCAAATGTCAAAGGTGTTTTGGTCTAGGAAGTCATACCCAGAGGCATGCTGGAGTCAGTTTGAGATAGCTAATTGTTAAATTTTCATGTGAATATTTACTCTCTAAATTTGGCATTCTCTACAAATCAGAACTTGATTCATCATTTTATTGATTGTATAGATTTTTAAAACTGTTAATAATACATGTTAAATTTAAGAATGTTTTCATAGTTTTCCCAGAGAGCTGGTTGTTAAATAGCCCAGTATTTTTCTATAGACACTGAGCTTAGCAGAAGTACAGTCGAAGGCTCTGGGAAGGAAGTCCTCATTAAACTGGAGGCCTGGTTACTGTAGGATGAGGAGGAGGAGGATTGCCATTTATATGACACTTTAGAGCTTGCAAAATGCTTTCCATCAATTATCTCATTTGAGCCTCATAACACCCTTGGTCATAGACATAAGGAAACTACATAAAGAGTAGAAGATTGCACAGATGTGGTGGTTGATGCCCCCTTTCCAGAAAAAAAATAGTGGTCCTCATTTTGATTACTTTTCTCAGAACAGGAAGTGGAATGGAGTGGGGATAGGGAATAAAATGTACCATGGAAGAAAGATTATCAAGGTGAAACATGAAGCAAATTGCCCAAAGTCCCACTTCTAGAAAGGAGTAGAGATCAGTTTTAAAGACTTGATCTCCTAATTCTTCTAATGATCTTCTAAAGATCTCATTCCAAGGTCTATGCTCTTTCTCTAGTTATACTTCTGCCAACATTCTGCAAACAATCTGGCTAACAAAAAAGGAGTCTTTTTCATTGAAATAATCACTAGATATTCTTTTATTTTTCCTCTTTGTATTTAGAGCAATTGATATCTGCAAACACATTTTTACTGTCATCTGCATTCATGGTTTCAAGCCCCTTTGTACTTCCTAGTGATTTATTTTCAGAGTTTACTGTAGAAGGTAATATGAAAAGAAGCATTTCCAAGACTCAAAGAGCCCCAAGGAAGACAGAATTCGCTCATTCTGATTTTTCTTTTCATTTAAGAAACCCCATTCCTCAGCATGATTTATTTCCTCCACAGTAAATATTGTCTTCAGATCCAAGACTTAAAAGGCTGAAAGAGGATCCATTCCATGTGTAACAGACCTAGGAGGTCAAATTCTATCTCTGTTCATCATTAGGGCAGAGTATCTCTAAGCTACTTAGAGGCACTTTGGGGATCAAAGAAGGAATACTGAGTGGTAGAAAAAGTACTGGATTCATATTATAGGACCCAGTCTCAAAACTCACTCTGCCATTTTACTATCATTGTGATCTTGGGCAAGTCACTCCCTCCTCTGGCTCTCAGCTTTCTCATCTATAGAACAAGTGTCATGGACTAGATAATCTTTAAGGTTTCTTCCAGTTCCAAATCGCACGATAGTTTTGTCCTAAGGAAAAATTAAGGTGATTTCAGGAATGATTATCAAACTCAAGTTTGCCTCAAAGTTGCCCTGGTGTGATCTCAGAACAAATCTAGGCTATTGGATTTCTCTCTCTTTCTCTCTCTCTCTCCCTTTCTCTGTCTCTGTCTCTGTCTCTCTCTGTCTCCCTCTGTCTCTCTGTCTCTCTCTGTCTCTGACTCTGTCTGTGTGTGTGTGTCTATATCTCTTTCTGTCTCTGTCTCTGTCTCTGTCTCTCTGTCTCTGTCTCTCTGTCTCTCTCTCCCTCTCTCTCTGTTTCTCTCTCTGTCTGTCTGTCTGTCTCTCCCTCCCTCCCTCTCTCTCTCTCTCTCTGTCTCTCTCTCTCTCTCTCTCTCTCTCTCTCTCTCTCTCTCTCTCTCTCTCTCTCTCTCTCTCTCTCTCTCTGTCTAGGGCAGGGGGGAAAGGGGAGAAAGGTCATTCAAAGGTAGAACTGACTTTAAATAGTTTACCATTTTCCATGCTTGGTATTCAGTATCAGGAAGATCTTGTTTCTGGGCCTTCATGAAAACAGCAAATATTCATTAAGTTCTTACTTTGCTCCTAGCTGTGTGTTAAGTTCTAGTAATACAATGAAAGGCAAAAACAGCCTTTGTCCTCTTGATCCACCCTACCTGCACAGGCAATGGTAAATTATCTTTACGACAATGGAATGTGAACTCATTGAGGACAGGGAACACACACACACACACACACACACACACACACACACACATATGTTGGGTATGCATAAGTATATATACACAGATGTATGTACGTACGTATATATACCTACATACTTTTACCTATACATATGTACATATACCTACATATATGTAATATGTCTTAATATCATCAATAGCACTAGATAATGCTTGCTGAATTGAACTGAATTGAATTGAATATGAAGGTAGACGTTCCTGGATTGGACCAGAGATTGAAAGACTCAGGTGAAACTTGACTTCACCCAAGAATACAGACACTGTTACCACCACTGGAAGAGAAAAGGAAAAGGCAGCTGATGGAAAAAGGTAGGCTTTGACCAAAGACTTTGACCAAAGACTCTTTAAAGTAGTGGGGCATAATGAGAGGGCAGGTCTTTGAGGCAGAATCCAAGAGGACAACTCAAGAGTACAAATCTCAACTTTAGCACTTAGTAGCTGTGTGACCTTGGCAAGTCACTTCACCTATCTATGCCTTGGTTTTCCCATCCATAAAATGGGGATAATAATACATTCCGTCTATAAATCATAAAAATTCTGTGAGCAAGGTGCTTTCTAAACTGAAACAAGCCATAATGATGTGTCACAGGAACAGATTACCTATACAACCTGTATCATTTAGTAGAAAACGTGCTGGCTTTAGATTCAGAAAATTTGTGATTGAGGCATAGCTCTTTGCCTTACTGTGACCTTAGACATTATGTAACCTCCATAAGTCTGTTTTATAATCTATAAAATAGAAATGATGGTGATGATTATAATGCTGATAGTATTTACTGCATAGGACCATTATCAGGATCTCACCAAATGGTGTATTTAGAGTACTTTGCAAAACTTAAAATACTCTATCAATAATAATTTTTTATCTGTAAGTTGCTCTGTAAATATAAGTTATGACTTCTGAGGCTTAAGTGCCCCACGTTCACTAACTTTGCACTCGATCTACCTATGGAAGAGTTAAATTTCATGCCTGTTGGTCGTTGGATGACTTTGCTGACTCCCAGATGATAAAGCATCAACTCTATATGTATGAGGCCACAACAAGTCAGGATCCTACCTAGCTCTGTTACCTAAAAAAGAGACACAAGGGGCATAAAAATGTAGCCTTAAGAGTAATACCTGGTGAACTTGAAGAAGATGGTAAATTACTTTGTTCTGTTTCAGTTATGTTCAACTCTTCGTGATTCCATCTGGGTTTTTCTTGGCAATGACATTGGAGTGGTTTGCTATTTCCTCCTCCAAATTGTTTTACAGATAAGGAAACTGAGGCAAAGAGGGTTAAGTGACTTGCCCAGGGTCACACAGTTAATAAATATCTGAGGCCAGATTTGAACTCATGAAGATAAGTCTTCTTGACTCCAGGTCCAGCACCACATCCATTATGTCATCTGCCTGCCCTTTGATAAATTACATTATGAATCCATAAAAACCTAAGAACTTTTTTCAGGTAAATAATAATAATCATACCCCACTCCCCCCCAAAAGATCCCTAATTGGTATTTTCTTTAAGTATTGGTTAAATCAAGATTTTTAAATATTAATATCCTATAGAGTATTTCTATTTGAATGGTTTCAATTAGTAGGTAAAGTCTGCATGGTTTTAGTCAGTCTGTAACTTAAAAGTCTAAGACAGGTACCTAAGGCTGAGGGGTATTGAATGACTTGCCCATGGTCTTACAGCTCACTATGGTCAGACCCAGGATTAGAAGTCTTCCTGACTCCAGGCCCAGTACCCCATTCCCTATGGCTTTTGGTTTCCATCCTTAAGTAAGCTCAGGAAATGAAGCTGGGTTACTAAGCCTGTGACTCAAAAAATGCATATAGAGTTTAAAAGTAATCTAACTCTAAGCAGATAAAATTTGAAATTGATTCCACTGGCACCATATTTCTTTCTGTCAGGGCCATCAAGTGAATCATTTTAAGGAAAAACCTCAGGGAAAGTGTTTGAGGGACTTCTTGCTTAATATTTTTTCTCCAAGTCTATGTTCAAGGCTGAAGAAATATACAGATGACACATACTCTAGTGGCAATTATTTTGATGAAACTCTGAACACATCAACCTTGGTAGAGATTTCTTAGAACAGATTGGTAAAATGATCATTGTTCTAATAGTGAAATGTCAGCTGTTGGTAAAGTACAGTGGAATCTGCTTAGAACTCATCACTAGCTGGCCTGGAAAATTCCCTTTCTCTGCCTTATTTCTCCTCTCTTTAAAATAGGAATGAAAATCTGTCCTAAATAATATACAAGGTACTTACAGAGCACTTAGAAAGACAGGCAAAGAAGAAATAATAAACAGGCAAAACAGTTTTGAAAGTTAGATGTTAAATTTATTGTACTTTTTAAAAAGCAAGCTTTATGTAATAGAGATATATGGTTTCATTTGCAATCATTTTCTGTGCAAGAATGTATATGGGAATGCACGTATTATTTGATGTTTTTAGGTTTGAATTAAAAGAATAAAAAAAGAAAAACAGGGAGGAACTTTTCAAGTCTTAATGCAGTCAAATTGAAGAACCACAGAATCTGAGAATTAGAAGGGATGCTACAGACTACTACCCCCTTGCAGAATTAACAATGTCAATGCCCAGTGGTCATCCAGACCATAATTGAATACTTTTAATGTTGGGAAACTTACTTCAGTAGATAATCTATTTGATTTTCAAAGAGCCATATTTTAATAGAATTATAAAGTTGTTCTTAATATTTAAATCAATTTGACCATCATTTAATAAGTGTCTATTTTGTGCAAAGTATGATGGAAATAGATATCAGGTCAAATGCCATCCCTGCCTTTATGGTCTAGTATGGTGATGTGAAATGCAAATAACTGCATAAAAAGTGGCTGTGTGAAGTCCAAGTGAATAACAACCATTAGTAACCCGCTGGATTAAAGAAAGTTTCATGGAAGCTGGGAAAAACAAAGAGACAGAGACAGAAACAGAGAGCATTTAAGTGCTTAGTATATGACAGCCACTGTGCTAAACAAAGGGAAAACAAGCATCTACAATATGCAAAGGGAAGCTAGGTGGTGCGGTGTATAGAGTGTCAGGTCTGGAGTCAGGAAGACTCATCCTCCTAAGTTCAAATCTGTCTTCAGACACTTACTAGATTGTGACCCTGGGTAAGTCACTTAACCCTGTTTACCTCTGTTCCTCATCTGTAAAATGATCTGGAGAAGGAAATGGCAAACCTGTCCAGTGTCTTTGCCAAGAAAAGCCCAAATGAGGTCACAAAAATTCAGACATAACTAAAAGAAAAATGACATAACAATATGAAAAATATTGGAGGAAATATAAAGTTTAGATCAGAAGTCGCTGACATTCTAATAGAAAAAAATACACTGAAAAAGGAAGCAGGAGGAGGAAAAGGAAAGAGCAAAGTGCCAGATGCAGAGGAAGTCCTGGGTTGTGACATGATAAGGTGAAAACCAATCAGATCTGAGGGATCCAGGGTGGAATTCAAGTTACTAGTGGGAAAGAGGCAGAAATGCAAGTACAGATAGAAGTGGTTTCATGTGGAACAGCCCACAAAGTAATGTGGAGGCACAGTCTAGTAGAATGTATCCAGAGTTTCAACTGGAGGTGAGAGATTAAAGATAGAAAGACCAATTAGGAGGGTTTTTGCCATAGGGCATGAAGGTGGTAATGACCACCTATGCTTGGGTTGTGCCAATGCAGACAAAGATAAAGGGAAAGATGGACATAAGAAAAATCTGTGGTAGAATTATCAAGGCTTGATAATTGATTTGACCTGAGAGTTAAGGGAAAAGGAAGAATCCAAGAAAAAACTACAGTTCTGAATATGGCAGACTGAAAAATGGACCAACATTTCACACCATATACCAAGATATGGCTAAAATGGGTACATGATTTAGAGAAAAAGGATGATATTCTAAGCTAATTGGGGTAGCATAGGACATTTTAAGGGCAGTTAGGTGACTCAGTGAATAGAGAGAGCTGGTCCTAGAATCAGGAAGACCTTAATTCAAATCTTACTTAGTTACTTTCTGAGTGGCCCTAGGCAAGTCACGTAACCCTATTTGCCTCAGTTTCTCATCTGTAAATTGAGCTGGAAAGGGAAATGGCAAACCACTCCAGTACCTTTTGCCAAGAAAACCTCAAACGGGGTGACAGAGAATGGGGCATTACTGAAATGATTCAACAACAACAACAACAAGGAATAATTTGCCAGTCAGATTTATAAATAAGGGAAGAATTTTGACCAAACAAGAGACAGAGAGTATAATGAGATGTAAAATGGATAATTCTGATTGCATCAAATTAAAAAAGGTTTTGCACAAACAAAACCAATGTAACCAAGATGAGAAGGAAAGCAGGAAATAGGGAAAAATTTACAGTTAGTTTTTCTGATAAAGGCTTCATTTCTCAAATATAGAGAGAGGTGAATCAACTCTATAAGAATACAAGTCATTTCCTAATTTATTAGTGGAAGAAGAATATGAACAGGCAGTTTTCAGAATAAGAAACCAAAGCTATCTGTAATCATATGAAAAATGCTCTAAATCACCATTGATTAGAGAAATACAAATTAAAACAACTCTGAGGTACCCCCTCAGACAGAAAAGAAAAGTGACAAATGTTGAAGAGTGTGGGGGGAAATTGGGATTCCAAAGCCCCATTGGTGAAGTTGGTTAAAAAAAAAAAAAGAACCATTCTGGAGAGCAATTTTGATCTATGACCAAAGTGTTATAAAAGTGTGCATACCCTTTTACCTAGCAATACCATCACTGGATCTGCACATTAAAGGGATCAAAGGAAAAGGAACTATACTTATAAAAATATTTATAAAAGTTGTTTTTTTTTTTGTGGTAGCAAAGAAGGGAAGTTGAAGGGATGCCCATCTATTGGGGAAATACTAAGCAAGTTATGGCATGTGATGGTGATGGAATACCACTGTTCAATAAGAAATGATGAGCACAATGTTTTTAGAAAAACCTGGGAAGACTTACATGAACTGATGCAAAGTGAAATGAGCAGAACCAAAAGAACACTGTGCACAGTAATAGCAATAATATGCATTGAACAACTAATAATTAACAACAGCTATTCTCAGCAATGCAATAATCTAAGACAATTCCAAAGAACTTATGGTGAAAAATGCTATTTGTCTCCAGAGAAGGAACTGATAGAGTTGAAATGCAGATTGAAGCATACTTTTTAATTTTTTTTATTATTTTTCTTCTTCTTATTTTGAGTTTTCTTTTGCAACATGGCTAATATGGAAAGGTTTTGCATGTCTGCACATGTATAATCTCTATCAAATTGCTGCCTTCTCAAGAAGATAGGTGAGGAGGGAAGGAGGGAAAGAATATAGAACTCAATTTTTTTTAATGAATATGAGCTATATGTTTATTTGTAATTGAGAAAAATAAAAGAAAAATGAAAAGGAAGGAAGGAAGGAAGGAAGGAAGGAAGGAAGGAAGGAAGGAAGGAAGGAAGGAAGGAAGGAAGGAAGGAAGGAAGGAACTCTATACTCTGATATACTATAGACACCTCAAATAGACCTACAACTGAACTTATCCCATTTCCTCTATGGCTGTTCTTACTGTCTACATTATTATGCCTATTTATGTTACCACCATTCACACATTTCCCAATGTTTATAACCTTGTGGTCATATTTGACTTTTTCCTCTTCCACATCTCTAATTATTGGCTAGGGTCTGTCAATTCATTTCATTCATATATCATGCCTCTCCTGATTTTCATATTTGGTCCATCTTCCATCATCTTTTCTAGGCCTCCATTACCACCCATCTGAACTGGTCTTTCTTTTTTCTTCTTCCTTCTTTCTGTCCTTCATTTCTTCCTTTATTCCTTCCTTTATTTTATTCTTCCCTTTTTCTTTCTTTCTCCTTCCTTTTTCTTTCCCTTTTCTTTCCTCCTTTCTTCTTTTCTTCCTTTTTTCTTTGTTTTGTAATATTTTATTATCTCTCTCCCACTGTACCCCAAATGAACTGTAATAAAAATAAAAAACTCCTATAACAAATATTCGTACTCCAGAAAAACAAATTTCTACATTGACAACATTGCAGTCTGTATTTTCAGTGCATCACCTCTCTGGCAGTAGTCTCATTTATCAGAGTGGTTTTGGTAGCCCCCTAACTCACATTCATATCAGCACTATGTCTTTCACACTAATAATATAAGAATCTTATGTTTATATGTCACCAAGTCACTTTGCTACTCAAAATGTTTAGTAGTTCCCTGTAGCCTACTGAATCAAATAAAAACTCCTTGGAGTAAAAGGGAGGGGGGCTATAAGAAGGAGGGGAAGGCTGCAGGAGGAGGGGGTGAAAAGTGAATACTATTGAGGAGGGGAAGGGAGACGGGAGAGCTAAAACTCCTTGGTCAGGGATTCAAGGACTTCACAGACTGGTACCACTATACTTTTTCAGACTTATTTCATGTTATATCCTTCCATATGTTCTGTGCTCCAGGAAAAGTGTATTATTCTATGTCCCTACAATGATTGTTCTCCCCTATTCTGCAGCAAGCAACTGGTCATTCCTTCAACTTAATCAGTTTTCCTTGGATTTGAGATGCTTTCAATGTTTTTCCCATCTTTCCACAATACTTCACTACATATATATTATATTCTAGCCAAACTGGATCAATATTCCCCAAATTCACCTGACCCTCTCAAGTTTCACTGCATTTGTGTTAACCACTCCTCATTCTTGGAATGTTCTCCTTCCATTTGTCTCTGGTGAAATCATTCTCTTTCTGTAAAACCCAATTTAATTAGGACATATTCCATGAAACCTCCCCAGTTTCTCCATGATGAAAGCATTATCTCTCACTTCACATTTTTTAGAACACTTTATTTAGACCCCATATTTTCTACAACGGAACATGTTTATCTTTGCACTTTTTACCTACCTCTCCCCCATTAGATTACAAGCTTTTTGAGAGAGTGTTCTACTTTTAACATTTTCATATCTCCCATGTTCTACAACAGTGACTACACATCTAGGGTGCTTACTAAATTATTGAATTGATGTTAAAGCTTTTGTTTATATCATAGTTCTTTTAAAAATATTATTTAAAAAGTAATGTTCAAAAAAGTAGAAAGGAAATGAAATAAGAACAAAGTTTAGTACCAAATAAATAAAGTGTTACTTAAATTGATGCCAAAAAAGAGAGAAGTCAATAAACTTACCAAAAATAAAAATAGAAATGAAAGGTAAATCTATAACAAAAGGTAAGAAAAGCAAGGACTTGATCAGAAGCTATTATACCCAATTATATGACAATAATACTCAAAAATGGGAAGTAAAGAATCTAAATAACCCAGTTTCAAAAAGAGATTTAGCAAGTTATAAGTGAAATCCCAAAAGGCAGGGGAGAGAAGTGGTGAAAAATTGGATTCAGGTGAATTCATAAAAGAATTCCATCAAACATATAAAGAACAATTCCTACCCTGACTAAACTGTTCAGAAAACTATAGAAAAGAGCACCATATTAAGCTCCTTTTAAGGACAAATACTCTCCTTACACACAGAAAAAAAAATCAAGCAAACTGTAAACCAATATTACTAATGAATATTGAGGCAAATATATAGACTAAAATATTAGCAATGAGGTTACTACAACATATGTTCACTATGGTTAAGCTGAATTTATAGCTGATATGCAAGGATGATTAAGTAATAGAAATGAACTATTAATACATCATATCAATAACAACAAATCAAAGACAAAATGCTTTAAAATAACTCCATGATTAAGAAAAGAAAAAAAACCTAGACAAAATGCAACATTCATTCTTATAAAAAAGAAGGAAGGAAGGAAGGAAGGAAGGAAGGAAGGAAGGAAGGAAGGAAGGAAGGAAGGAAGGAAGGAAGGAAGGAAAAAGACAGAGAAAGAAAGAATTAAAAATTAAAAGCATAAGGGGCAGAATAGAGGCTGCAACACCACTGGACTTTCCCAACATTCTGCTCTAAACTTTGAAAGATGTATCGAATAAAATTTTCTTTCAATGAGATTACCATAAACTTTATTGCAAAGTGTTTATTCCAACTTAAGGTTTTATTTTGTAATGGAAAGGACAGAGGATGGGGAAGAGAAGATTTCCTAATCATTTCCTTCACAAACTCGATACTCTTTGGAAGTCAGCTGAAGCATAAGGAGGATGTCTGTGGGTCTCTGGGTCATTCTTCGAATCCTTTGAGGCTGTTGCTGTATATGTCTTATTTCCTGGCTCATTCAGCTATGAATGACAGTTTGGTTCTACTCTCTTGGTTTGTCACTCTTCATTCTTACCACATGAGTTCACAGCACCAACAACAAAAGATATGCAAAGGACAAGTGATGCAGTATTAATGAGACTGTTCTTGCAGCAATGCAAGGGGGAATTCACCACTAACCTGGCAACCAATTGGAAATGAATCATCTTCACTGTCCAAGGGCATAATGTATGGTTCATGTCCTACTCAAAGGTTACTTGTAATCTGGAAGGGGGAAGAGAAAAGAAATTTTGAAAAGAAACAGATTTCCTTCAAAAGGACTCTAAAATGAGGAAATCACCACTAAGAACACGGTTTAAAAGGCATACATTTTGGGAAGATAGAACATTAGTTTCTTACTTTCTTGGGAGGCATAAGAACTAAATTATGGAAGTCCTTGTCCCTCAGAAGGAACCTTAGAGGTCACCTAGTCCAACCCTCTCATTTTAGAGGAAGAAACTGGGGTCCCAAGAGGTTCAATGATTTATACCAGGTCACAGAGAGAATAAGTGACTAAGTAGTTGTGTGACATAATGGATAAAGTGCTGTGCTTGGGATCAGGAAGACTAAGTCCAGATCTGGCCTTAGATACTTGTCTGAGGTATGTCTGGGTATGTTCCCTGGGAAAGTTACTTAACTTCTGTCTCAGTTTTTACTTCTGTTAGGTGGGGATAATTATAGCATGCTCTTCCAAGGTTGTTACAGAGATAAAATGAAATAGTATTCATCAAGTGCTTTGCAGTGAAAACACCATATGATTGTGAAAAATCAATGTTGGTATTGTTTATTAAGTGAGACAGGTAGAATTTTAATCTGGTCTCTTTGGCTCCAAATCCAGGATTCTTTCCACCAACAATACTGTCTGCCATTCAATCTAATTCAAATATCAAGTGCAAGAAATAACAAGGATAATTTGACTAGACCGTAGGGTATGTGAAATGGAACATCTCCAATAAGGCTAGAAAAGTAGTTTGGATCAAAGTTCTAACAGGCTTTAAATTTGATTAAATCAAATAGATGGTTACTCTATAACAAACCAACACAATATCTTTCAAATAGTAGACCCTAAATTCAATTCAATTCAGTTCATGTCTATGAAGTATTTGTTGAAAACGATTATTTCTGGAGGCAGAGCCAAGATGGTGGAGTACAAGGACGGACCTGCTCTACCTCTCCCTCCATAGCCCATAAAATACCTATAAAAAATGACTCTGTACCACTCCTGAAAGAGATCCCAAAAGCAAAACTCCTAGGAATATTGTAACCAAATTTCAGAGTTCCTGGGTCAAGGAGAAAATATTACAAGCAGTAAGAAAGAAACAGTTCAAGTATTTCAGAAATACAATCAGTATAACACAAGATTTAGCAGTTTCTACACTAAGGGATCATATGGCTTGGAATATGATATTTCAAAGGTCAAAGGAGATAGGATTAAAACCAAGAATCACCTACCCAGTAAAATTGAGTATAATACATCAGGGGGAAAAAATGGAATTTTGGTGAAATAGAGGACTTTCAAGCATCCTTGCTGAAAAGGCCAGAGCTGAATAGAAAATTTGACTTTCAAATACAAGAATCAAAAAAAAACATGAAAAGGTTAACAGGAAAGAGAAGACTTCAGGAACTCAATAAAATTGAAATTCTTACATTCCTACATGGAAAGATGTTATTTGTAACTCAAGAGGCCTTATTCAGTATTAGGGTAGTTATATATATATATATATGTATATATATATATATATATATATATATATATATATATATATATATATATGTATATACACACACATACACATATGTGTGTATGGGTATGTATGTGTGTGTGCATATTACATATGTGTAGGTATGTATATGTACATGGGTGTATGTGTGTGTATGTGTACATATATATATACACACACATACATAGACAGAGGGCACATGGTGAGGTGAATATGAAGGGAGAATACTTTAAAAAATAAAATAAAACTTACTGTTGAATGGAATGCACCAGGAGTAAGAGAAAGGGAGAGGTGGAATGTAGCAAATCATCTCACAAAAAAGAGGGAAGAAAGAGTTTTTACAATCGAGGGGAAGAGGGGGGGAAATGAAAGGAAATAATTGAGTCTTACTCTCATGGAATTTGGTTTAAGGAGGGAATAACACACAATCAATTGGATGTGGAAATCTATTTTACCCTGCAGGAAGGCAAGGGGGAAGGAGATAGAAGAGGGAAGAAAATAGAAGGGACACTAAATTGGGAAAGGGAAAATCAGAAGCAAATACTATTGTGGTGGCAGATCAAGGGAGAGAATGGACACAGGAAAATGTGGTTAGTCTTTCATAATATAACTATTGTGGAAGTGCTTTGCATTGTTACACACATATGACCTATATTGAATTATTTGTTTTCTCAATAAGGGTGAGTGGGGAGGGAGGGAGAGAAAATGGAACTCAAAGCTTTAATAATGAATGTTAAAAATTGTTTTAGCATGCAACTGGAAATTAAGCTACACAGGCAATGGAGTCTAGAAATTTATTTTGCCCTACAGGAAAATAGAGGGGAAGGGGAATGGAAGAAAGATGGGTAATAGAAGGGAGGACAGACTGGAGAAAGGGGTGGTTGAGGTGCATGCTGTCCTGGGGTGGGGGAGCAGGGAGATATGGGGAGAAAATTTTGAATTCAAATTTTTGTGGAAGTGAATATTGAGAACTGAAAAATAAATTATATGTATATTACAATAATAACAACAAAAAATAGCAAAGCAACAACAGGAAAAAAAAAAGAAAATAACCAGTTCTATTTCTCTTTGGAACCAGTCTTGACCATTTGACTTATTTCTGGCATGTTATAAGCATGATAGAGTTTGGTAGTCTGAAAGCATGGAGTAATTTATATAACTGAGAATAATCCTTAGCCAAAATGGCTTAGCAACAGTCATGCCTTGTAGTTCTGCACTTGAGAGCAGAGAAGTCCTAAATCAAAAAATATTTAAAATTTTGCAGGTGATATATATTATTTAACAATCTGTATATCATCTTTAACATTTAAATTGGCACAGAAATGATTAGAGATAGAAGAATTCTGCTTTCATGTATTTAGAAGAGCAAAACAAAAATATTTAACCACATTTTATATTAAGGACTTCATATCTGGAGTAGATTCCAGTACTAGAGAATGACATGTTATCCTTTGAAAGACTTAATAACTGTTCAACAAAATAACCAACCAATCTTGATTCCAGAGGACTGATGATGAAGAAGCCTGCTGCTCATCTTCTGAGAGAGAGAGACAGAGACTAAATATGCAGAATGAGATATATTAAGGACATGACCAATGTGGGAATTTATTTGTCTTGACTATGTATATTCATTACAGGGATTTTTCCCTTCTCCTTTTGCAGTAGAGGAGGGAGATGTGACGGAGAAAAGACAGATATGCATTAATTGAAAAGAGTAAAATTGAATTACAAACTCAAAAATTGTAATAGTTTGCATTTACAGAGCACTTTAAAGTCGACAAAAAATTTTACAAATATTACATATTTCATTTGATCCTCACAACCACCTTGGGACATAGGTACAATTATTATCCCCAATTTTACAGATAAGGAAACTGAAATATACAGAGGTTATATAACTTGCCCAGTGTCACACAGCTAGTTTAGTGTCAAAGGGTCTATCTGTACTCATCTCTTCCAGGTCCAACATTCTATCTACTTCATCACCTAACTGCCTCTTAAAAAATAAAAGCATGATAGAAACATGCTAATGGAAGTTGTTCCCCTCAGAATCCAAAAGCCCAAGATAAATTAAGGAAATAGAAAATATTAAATGGGCAGATCTAACATCCAAGATGCTTTGTTAAATCCAGGAAAGCAAATTGAAATCAGATTGCTCATACAGCATTTTCATGAGCTACTAAATCTCTTATTCATTTGCCTCCCACTATGTAAATTCATTTCAGCTTTCAGGGTCAGAGGTCCTCCCAAGAGCACAGGAAGTATATGATGGATTTCTTCTTTAGCATTCTTGAGCGGTAGAATCATAGAAGGGCATAATTTAAAAGAACCTTAGGGATAATCTAACTAAGCCTTTCATTTTACAAATTACAAAGCTAGGAACTAGAGATATTACAACTTAACAAAATCACGTGCTAGCAGTACAAAAAAGAAAGACTAGAATGCAGACCTTCCAACTCCAAACCCAGTTTTATTTCCATCATACCACAATACTGAACTATCCACTTGTCTAAACTCCAGAACAGAAGAAAGAATGAATACAGGAAAAAGTATGTGAAAAATGGAACATCAGAAATATATTGTCTCCTAAGTCCAATCAAGTTTCCTTCTAACTCAATAATTACTATGCCTGTGCTTACATGTTAGAGGAAAATTCACCCTTTGAAAATGGAGGTCATTCATTTTTAAACAGGAACTGCTTCCCCTTGCTTCTGGGTTAATTGTTACACTTTTCTTTATAGAACGGCTGTCCACCAAGAAATATTCAGGAAATTCCAGGCCAGCCCTGAATGATGATGTGTTTCATGAAGACAAATGATAGATGGGAAACATGCCCATTTAGGAGGGTGTGAAATCTCAGGGAAGATGAATAAATATGGTGCTTATCCCATCAATTTCCTTCCTTCAAGACATCTCTATTAAAATGTAGGATCAAAGCAGTGAAATATTGGGTAAGGAGTAATGGGATGTGGACAATGATATAAATCTAAGGACATTAAAATCTTAGACGTCCAAACAGGAAGAGAAAAAGCATATCTTAGCATGGCTGAGGTCTAATATTGCAAATTTCTATCAACAAAATGTGTATCTATAATCTGGTTCTGATAAAGCAGTAGAGGGAGGGAAAAACCTTTTTTCCTTATATCTTACCTTTATTCAGCTTAATCCCAAATAATTAAATTCAATAAGTATTTATAAAATGATATCCTAAGATCTTGCAAAAGGAAAAAAGTCCTATAATTTTTACCTGCAGGACTTGAAAGTGGTCAACATTGCAGAAAATCTAATGGAAAGAGAAAATTCACTAGCTGATCACTATCCTACTCTGGTACTTTTCACCTAAAATTACCCTAAAACTGTCTTTAAAAATAAGAAAAGCATTATAAACCTTTTACAGAAAGCATGACAAAGGAGTCGGTATTTTCTGAGGATTACAATGAGTACCACTATTGTTTTGGGGAAATATTGTTTTGTTTTTAGATGAAACGTCTAAATGTCTTCTTGGGCTCATGGCTTCTATGAAGACACTTTGTAGTGACCAGTACTAAGTTAAAACTATGTAAGGACAGATAATTTAAGTCAATTCAAATTTATTTTAAATGACTAATATATAACATGTTGGTATGATGTAACAGTTCTCCACCTCAAGAAGCTTAAGTTTTAATAAGAGGGAACAGAACATGTACACAGATAGATATGATACAAGGAAAAGTGTCATCAGGACAAAAAATGGGGGGTTCTTGATAAAGTATCATTAAGTATGAGGTAGGAAAAACAAATGTTAGCAGTATCACTGTTAGGAGGTTAAGAATGAATTCTATTCCTGAATATCAGTTGTTTTTTATTGACTTCCCAACACACCACAGTACAATTCAAAGACCACTGGATTTGGAATCAGAGGAAGCACTTTTCTTATGTGACCTTGTTTTCCTTATCTGTAAAAGAAGGGAGTTGGACTAAGTAACCTCTACATTCTCTTCCAACTCTACATCTGTACAAAGTACAAATTATTTAACACAGAGAAGATTCCAGAGATAATCATGAGTTTTGTGCGTACAAAGGATGGCTGTGCAGAGAATGAGTTATTGATTCTCTCAATACATAAAATTGGATAAGAAAAAAGAACATGAGTTACAGTCTGCCAAAATATATTGTTATTTTTTTTATAATGAATAGGCAAGGAAGGATATTGAAATCTCTACATTTATTCTTATAGTTTTCTTTTTTCTTATTCATTCAATCTGTATAACACCTTTCAAAAATCTCTGGTTCCTATCCTCAGTTGTCTTTTTTTTAACTTATTTTATTCTGAACTTAAGAAATAAAACAAGAATGTGCATAATATAGTAGAGTAGAGAAAAAAAGATGGTGGTACATGAAACTGCCAATCTGTTAGGTACAATTTCCTTTTCCTTTTAAATATATAATAAAGTTATCATGTACCTTTCTTTTTTTCTTTTTTCTTCCCTTTACATGTGTGTATCATTCTTTACCAGTTATCTTAAGAAGCAGAAGTGCCTCCATTTCATTGACAGTCAGAAATTGTAGTCAGCGAAGGATTAAGAAGTGCTGAGCAAGCAAAAAATAAATGAATAACTAGACAAACACATGAATAAAGAAAAAAAGAAAATTAATTGAACTCTTTGAAATGAGTCGTAAAAATCAATGAAGTGGAAATGGTTTACTCTGAAAAATGAATGAGGTAAAAATGCCCCATTTTGTCCTTAGGGAATTATTTTTGCATTGTCAGCCCAAACTACCACCTTGGAGATACCCTAAGAACCACCATCCAAGCACGATACTGTTTTCAAATCGTTTGGCCTAAGAATGAATTGTCTTTCTCTGTTCCCTCAGGGAAGCACTTTGGCACAGAGAAGACAACATTGTACTAGTGAGTTCTAGAGTTCCCAGAGTTCAAAGAAGCTTCTAGTCCAGAGTTCTAGTCCAGAATCTGTCACTTGGTAGCTAAAGGAACATAGACTTTCATTTACCATCTCTTGACCTTGGGTTTCACATATGTAAAATGAGAAGAGTGAAGCAAATGATCTCTACTCAATAGTTCTATGAATCCATAAGTTTACATTCTAGATAATTAACATGTAACTTCCTTATTCAACCACTCTAAAAGCTTCCTATCAGCTCTAGGATAAAGGATGAATTCCTTTGTTTAGCTTTTAAAACTCTTCAAAACCTGGCCCAGAAATGTCTTTCTAACGTCAATGGACATTAATCTCCCTCCCACGTGTGGCCTTCTAGGGCCTTGGGTGCAGCCTTTGGACTGAGTCCAAACAAATCCTTTTATTGAGGTGATTTATTCTGTGAAGTTTGGATTCAGTCAAAGGGCCACACTTGAGCATCTAGAGGGCCACATGTGACTTCAAAGCCACAGGTTCCCTATCCTGTGAGCTTCATAAATACTTGTTGACTGACTGACCTCTCTCTATATAATTCGTCTCTTCTTTCAAGATGACATTCAACCACCTTCTACATAAAGGCTTTTCTATCCTTTCCCTCGTTCCCCTTCTACCAACTGCTAATATTTCCTCTTGAGCTATCTTGTATTAAACTACTTCGTCTTTATTTTATTTATTGTCCTTCTATTTATTCTTTATATATCTCTATATGTTCTTATCTCTCCCATGAAAATGTAAGCTCCTGAGAAGCAGGACTTGTTCCAAACTCTGTATCCACAACACTTAACGATGTGCCTGACTCATCATAAATATCCAATGAATGCTTTTTGGTTGATTGAATTTGGGCAAGTCATTAACTTTCTTTGGGCCTCATTTATCTCATCTCTAAAATGGGAATTATGGTAGAATAAGATCTGGATTTCAGGAGCTGGCTACACTCTCATTTCCATCTGGTATCTGCTTGCCTCATGAAACACCTTCTCTTCCAGTTAACCCAGGATCTAGTTGGCATCTCTCCTAGACTATCTTAAAAAAATATATGATTGATAACTATTGTTGTTCTGTTATGTTATGCATTATGTTACGTTATGTTGTTTTATGCTGTATATTATACTGTATTATATCATATTATATTATGTATTGTATATGTTTTTGTGTTTGTGTGTGTGTGTGTATAATAGTGTGATCATTCCAGATATATGTCCCTCCTTCAACTCTATCCCGACTGAGATGCCTTTCTCTTGTAATTTTAAGTGACCTCACCTTCATAAATGACGCATTCCACTCTCGTAGTCCCCCATCCCTCTATTGAAAGAAGGAAGGTTAATTTTACCATGAATACTCTGTCTCTTATAATCTCTCCATCATTACCATTATTCAGAGCTAAACTCTTTTTAGTGACCTTTTTGTCAGCATAATTGTGGTTAAACCCCTCCCCTTTCCACTAACATGGTGCTGGTGTGACCGTATCCAGAATCTTTAGCTGAGTAGCCTTGCCTTGCCTGCATACCCTTGCCTGGGTTTCTGGAATTTTATGGATCCCAGAAAATAGAAGAAGACTATCCCTGGATTTATATTAATCTTTCCCTCAAGTATGGAAGTTCCACTCCCTCACATATGCCTTTCTTTTCTGTTGCAAGGTTAGGCAAGTTCAATGTTCTTAACCTGGAAATCAAGATGAAGGGCTCAGGCGAGTTACTCCTATGAAGGTAAAGGATAGGGGCCACCACGGTCAAAGCTGAACATGCAAGTCTGTCAACTTTGTTACTGGACACATATCCCACAGGTCCACTGAGTGACTGGGAGCTTTGTACAGCTTGACCCTTCATTGTTTTTTCAGGAGCCTTCACATTGTTTAGAAGCATATCCTGCTTTCCCTTTGTGTTGCAATTCTAATTATTAGAAACTCATTTCTTTTCTTGTTTTGAGGTCATAAGGTGAGGAAGTTATGTTGAAAACCATCTATGTTACTATCTTGTTATATTTTTATTGCTGGCATTTTACCTAATTGCCTAGATTCCCTACAACCAGGACCCCTACAGAGGAAGGAGTTAGGGTTTTTTCTTCTTTCCTCTTGCCTTCCCAGAGTGTTCAACCTGATAAGACTTCTCCAACGTCCTTGATTGTTTGATTTATTACAAACACTGCAGGGATAGGGAGGGGGCATACAAAGGAATATACAATAACCGGTAAAAAGGGCATAAAAAATATACAATTTTCAAGGTTGTTATAGTTTCATCCTGGTTCCATAACCAATTACAGAGCATACACTCTACTCATCCTGTCTCTTCTGCCAGGTCCAATATTTAACACAATGGATTTAGATGTAAAGACTGTATCTCAGCCTTCCTAAATCTAGTTTTCCCAATGTTCAATCATATGAATGAAAAGGTAGGGTCTGTAAGTTCTTAATCTGGGGTCCTAGAACTTTAAAAAAAAGAATTTTAATAACTGCATTTCATTATAATTTGTGTCCTTTGTAATACAATGTATTTTATTTTATTCACTAAAAACATTACTCTGAGAAAGGAACAGAAGCTTTACCAGAATAGCAAAAGCATCCATGACGTAAAAATGATTAAGAACCCCTGTACTAGAGCCTTCAAAGCTTTGTCAAACACATGAATTCATCCTATAACTTGCATGTGCTGAATTTTTTACCTTACTTCACCTTCCAGTCTAAAGGCAAGAAAGGTCTTTCCCTGTCTTGGTCTCAAAGTCATCTCCCTCCTCAGCATTTCCCCTTAGTCACCTACTCCTAATCTGAAGACCTTGTACCCTGAAAATTTGCTATTTCTCAGTTGCTTCCTATTCTCTATTGTCACTTTCAATTTCCTGAAACAAATTCTATCCACAGGAACTTCCTGGTTAACTCAGCCCTAGATGGTGAAATCATCTCTTTCATCTATGCTCTCTACTCATGTCTTGGGCTCCACAGTTTGGCACACCACAAAGATCATTGGCTGGCCCAGACTAAACATCTTGCTCATTCTGAATGTCCATCCCTTTATGGTTCCACCCTTATTTTATTTTTCCTTTCTTGCCAGCCATCTTTATTTTTTCAGATCAGTCCTGAAAATTGTGGAAAGACTGAACACTTGTATCAGTGCAAAAGAAGGATAGTGTAAGCTTGTATGTGACATTAAGGACCAAAAAATTAAAAACTCCTCAGACTGAACTGGCCTCATGAGGTGGAACTTGTTTTCCTGACAAGGAAAAGGGCAGAAAGGAATCAAGTGATCACTATAACACAGATCAGATCACAATACAATAGACTGGGTCACAGGGGGAACAGGCATCTCCTTCATGACTTAGGCCCAGTGCTGCTTGATAAAGTTGATCAGTCCATTGGTGGAGGCATCATGACAGGTCACAGATTTATCAGAATCCAACTCAGGCTCAATTTTCTTGGCCAGTTGCTTCCCTAGTTCCACTCCCCACCAATCAGACAATACCCTGAACAAAGGTCTTGTGCTCATACATGGCAATCAAAGCTCTAAGAATGAAAGAAGTGAGTTTTGTGAAGACAATGAAATTAGTAGGACGATTTTCCTCAAAGACCTTATAAGGCAGCAGTTTCTTCATGGCATTGCCACTCTTGTCTGCATACACTCCTGCTCATTGCATACTTTCTCTGCTGCCTTCCCTTTTATCAGGGCCTCAATCTGAGTTAAGAAGTTGGCTAGAAGAATTTTGTTAGGGAGACCATGCTGGATTGGATTCTGTATCTGAACAGGGCAAAGAAAGTTCCAAGGAATAGTGTGGATACCCTGACGAATAAGCTGGTAGAAAGTATGTTGGCCATTGGTCCCTGGCTCTCCTCATACAATGAGGGCTGTACTGTACAGTCAACCCAGGCACCTGACTTAATGATGTAATTCCCATTAAACTCCATATCACCCTGCTGGAAGTAGGCAGCAAAGAAGGTATATACTGGTGACAGGGCAGCAAGGTCTGAATCTTCCATCCAAAATAGTTAATACCAGATGCCTAGCATAGCAAACAGCACAGGGGTATTCTTGTCCAGTGGGGTGGTGAGGAAGTGATTGTCCATCTAGTGAGCCCCTGACAATAGCCATTCAAAGTTATCAAAACCATCATGCAGAGTGATGGAGAGTCCAATAGATGACCACAATGAGTAAAGTCCACCAACACAGTCCCTGAATTCAAACATATTTTGATGTTGATTCTAAACTCTTGAACTTTTGGTGCATTGGTAGCCAATGCCACAAAGTGCTTTGGCACAGCTAAAGGATCCTTTCCTGTCTGAAGGAAAGACTCCTTGGTAGTCTCTGCATTGGTGATGGTCTCCATGTCTTTGAGGTAATGATGAAGAGGGAAGATTCCTGGTTGAGTACAGCAAGGGTCTTGGCAATATGGTACTATCAATATTAGAGACAAACCAGCCATGAAGACCTTCTTTGGGGTCCAGGGCTTCTGTCCCCACCTGCCACCAAGTCAGAACCTTCAATACCAATGTTGATCACATCTGTAATCATCTTCTCAGTGTATCCTTTCCAGGCTCCACCATAAGCACACTGGCAGAATGCCTTCATTTTCTCTAGCATTTTGTTCACCTCTGGTACCACGTCTCTGCCATTCACTACCATGGATATGTTGGAGCAATTTCACAATGCCACATGGAGCACAGCCTGGTCCTTGGTGAAACTGATCTTCTTCTCCTTAAACATTTGTTCCCAAGCATCTTGCACCCCTTGAGACTTAGTCAGTTCAATAAGCATCTTCATTACATCTTCTGTGATGAAGTTCTTAGAATAATCCACAAGAGTGTGTCTATTTCTGGCACTGAGATTTGGGCTAAAGTGGTTGAAGTGGTCCCAGTTTACTTCAAATTTGGATCTTTGTTTGCGATGCCATTGGACTAGTTTCTGGAAGTTCAGGTCCTGGCTGAGCATGGCCATGACAGGGACACAGACTGCCCAGAAAGATATGGTGTGAAACTGAAATACCTGACACTTTGCAAAATCTCCACCTTCATTTTCCAAGGTGTAGGCATGTCCAAGAGCCATTGAGAAATGAACATCTTTCCTTATCCATGCTGCTGACACTAATCACAGCATCAGGAAACTAAGTATCAGATTGGACTTGGAATCAGGATCATTTCATTTCAATTCTTACCTCAGACTAGCTGTGTGATCCTGGACAAATCATTTAAATTCAGTTTTTTCATCTGTAAAATGAGAAAATATCTTCTAGCTCTAAATCCATGATGCTCTTTCTTTTCTCCTAAAATGTTTTTAAATTTCCTGTAACAACAGTATTAGTATATGTTCTTTTCCCCTAGTAACCTTACCTACCTGAAGGAAGAGGCTGGACCAAATGACTCCTAAAGTTCTTTCCTCTTCTAAGATCTCCTGTCATATGATGACATCTTATATCAATTCATCATTTTTAGCATATTTAACATCTTTATCTAGGAATACAATAGGATTAAATTTCATATTTAATTACTTAAACCTGTTTCTGTGTTCAGTTGTTCAACCAAATAATTATTTTTCTGGTTTTCTAAATTTTTTACTTTTTATAGTTTCTACGATAATTCATATAATGCTCTCTATCTTTATCTTTTCCAGCAACCTTTTAAAAACATGTATTTCCACCTCATATTCCAGCAGACTGGCCAATATGATGGAGAAAGAAAATGATAAATGTTGGAGGGAATGTGGGAAAACTTGGGCACTAGTTCACTGTTGGTGGAATTGTGAACTGATCCAACCATTCTGAAATGTAATTTGAAACTATGCCCAAAGAGCTATACAATTATGCATAGACTTTGTTCTAGAAATACCACTACTATATCTATATCCCAAAGAGATAAAAGAGGGGTGAATTTATTTTTACAAGGGTATTTTAGCAGCTTTTTTTGTGGTGGCAAAAAAAATTAGAAATTGAGGTACTGCTCATCATTTGGAGAATGACTGAACAAGTGGTGGTATATGATTGTGATGGAATCCCATTTTGCTATGAGAAATGACAAACAGGATGATTTCCCAAACTCCTAGAAAGATTTATATAAACTGATGCAGAGTGAAGTGAGCAGAACCAAGAGAACATTGTACATAGTAACAGCACTATTGTACAATGAATAACTATGAACAACTTAGCTATTGTCAGCAACACAATGATCTAAGAAAATCCCAGAGGACTCATGATGAGAAATGCTATCCACCTCTGGAGAAAGAACTGATGGTGCCTGAATAGCATACCATTTTTCACTTTCTCTCCTCTTTTCTTTTTTTGGTTTGAGTTTTCTTCCAAAGAATGACTAATATGGAAATATATTTTCCATGATTGCACATAGCAGATCATGCAACCTATATTAGATTGCTTACCATCTCAGGGAAGGGAGTGAAGAGGGAAGGATGGAGAGGACTTAGAACTCAATGTGTTTTAAATGCATGCTAAAATTGTTTTTACATGTAATTTGGGAAAATAAAATTATTGAAAATAAAAGATGAAATATGTTATTTGAGACATAGTATACAAGGTATTTAAGTTTACCTAGAAGCACAACTCTTTTAATCACTATGACACTATCTTTGGACCCACTTAAGAGAGAAGAGGGTCTCAACTTTGTCTTTAGGGAATAACATCTGGTTTAAAAAGGACCATAGACTTAGAGTTGGAAAAGATATTAAGGTCATCTACTTCAATTCTCTCATTTTACATGTGAAGAAACTGAAGCTAAAGGAAGTCAAGTAACTTGTCTAAGGTCACACAGGTAAGAAGAACCAGAAGCAGAATTTTAACCCAGGTCTGGATATTCCAGTACCAGGGCTCTTTTCACTGCACCCAAAGATCTTCCCTGAGAATGTACCTACAGTCTTGATGATAAAATACCAGGCACTAAACTTCCCTTAGATGTTCCCCAGGCAGAGGAAGCAGAGCAAGCATGTAGTAAAATCACTCAATAAAATCATTTTATCTCTTTACTTGTTCATTTACATTCCTCAATGAAACAAACATTGCCTTGTTATTTTCCAATAGTCATTTCATCAGATTGATATATCCTTATTTCTGGAAACTGTAGTTATTTCTATGTAATGACCTCAATGTCACATAATTTTCCATTAAAAATAAACAATTATTAAAAGAGTCAATTATCATCTCCTCTGGATGGTATAGAGTAGTCTTGCCTGAAAACAACTTGAATAGGAGGAGCTTTAAATTCCCAATAGCCTTCTCATTTCCTGTCCTTTGGATACTTAAATATCCATATAGATCTATTATTTCATCAGTAAGAGTGTTTTTGACAATCATACAAATCTCACCCCATCACAACCTGCTCATTTTGTGATGCGTTCAAAACAGGAGGTCTATTTAACATGCTGAGAGACTTCATTGTCCTTTCCTGCTATCTTGAAGATACCAGTTAAACATTCTGACTGCCCACCTATTCTTCTTTCTTGCCATATGGCCACCCCATCTTTTTTTATTATTTATTTCCCTGGTAACATCTTTCACTCCAGTTCTTCTTCAAAGTTCCTTATTTATTATGTGTCACAGCCTCCTCCTGCCTACCATAAACTTCCATTGTCCACTTTATGGTACTCATTTTTAATTCCTAGATTATCCCTGCTCTGGAAATTTTCACCAGTCATTTTTCTATGCCTGTAATTTCCTCCCTCCTCCTCTTCACCTCCTGACTTCCTTCAAATCCTAGCTAAAATCCCATCTTATCCAAGGAGCCTCTTCTAATCCCCCTCAATGCTCCTACCTTTCTTTTATTGATTATCTCTAACTTAATCTATGTATAATAGATTGCATGTGCATGCACATATACACACACACTCATATGACTGGTCCAATAGTACTGGATGCCCTGCCCCTAGCATTATGGGAGATCAGGGTAAGGTACTTCTTCTTGATCAGGGTAAAAGAAGTAGATCAAACAAGCTATCCTCAATTTTATTTTTATAGAAAAACTTTGATCCCAGAGTAACCCAAAAGGATAGCCTACAATGTGATACATGAGACTCAGGAACAAAAAGCTTTGATTCATCATCCTTCCTTCCCTGGAGAGGGAGATCACCATAGGATTGTTGTGAGGTAAACACTTTTTAATCCTTAAAGTACTGTATAAACTTGAGCTATTCACAAAACTCAGTTCTCTGAGAAAAGGAAAAAAAGAAAGACAGTTGAAAGAATGTTCAGGGCATGATTTACAAAGAAGCATCAAGATGAGACATATGAATTATCTTCTTATGGAAGCCCAGGTGGTAGCATGGCCAGGGATGATTGCCCACCTTGTGGATCACACAAGCCAGTTTGATCTGCATTGATCCAGGTGATAGACAATAGAGAGACATAATTCTGTCTGCTACCTTATAGGGAGATCATTTATTTTTAGGTATCAGTGAAATCACCATCTTGGCCATTTCACAATATTAACCCAAATCAAAGTGGTTGGGAAGCAATGGACCAACATCAGCCCTGTGCACTAAGCAAGGATTGGGAGCAAGAGCTGATTTCTTCCCTGAGTCATGAGAGATAGTGTTAGTTCCTCCTCCATCCTTCTCAGGGAGAGGGGTAGAGAATGATCCTCAGAAAGGAGATAATATCTGTTTAACAGGAAGAATTAGATGTCATCCCACTCCAATGTCCTCCCATATCCAAAGTTAAAGAGTATGTTTATAACATGCAAGTCATGGACAGCATAAAGGAGATTCCCCCAGAATGCCACTACAGGATAAGTACTTTGAAACTGAAGTGAGTGGAAGCTGATGGTCCTAGCTGTTTCACTGGAGTTTTCAGGCCACGCACAGGATTCTAAATTTAGAACTGAAAAGGACCTTAAAAGTCATCCAGTCTGATTCTTTCACTTTACAGATGAGGAAGCTGAGGCCCAAAGAGACTTGGTCTAGGTTACATAGGTCCATAGCAGACATTATATTTGAATCTATATCCTTCAATAACAGATCTATTGCTCTCTCCACTTTGCCACCACATTGATCTAGTGACATGATACAACTGCAACACCAATATTTCTGTTCACGACTACTCCTTCAGCTTTGATTTTCATTGAGGTGAGGGGCAGTCATATTGGGGGGGAAGGGTCATAGATTTCCAGTATTAGTCAAAGCTCATAATATTTCATAGTCCTTACCCAGTATACACTAGAATTGGGAGAGTAACGGATAGTGACTCAAATTCATCCTAAGGCAGAAGATCCTAAACTTATTTGGCCTACCACCCCTTAAAAAAATTACTCAATGCTCACCTAGAATTCTACTTTCTTTAACCCTTTAAAGTTTTTTTTGAAATTTGCATCATTTCAAAAATATTTTTAAATAACATCTTAAAATTAATAATTTACATTATATTTGTGGCTTTTTCCTCCATTGAAATGTTGATGACACAATATTACATCATGTAAACATATAGTATTATATTGTAAACCAGTTGTTATATGCATGTATTCCTGCCAATGCATACTGGACTTCCCAACAATTCTCTCTTGTCAGCACTTCCTTGCTAAAACCTGTTGGCCGACTTTACCACTGATTAGTTATAATTTGCATTTTGTATGTTTATTTGGAAAATAACATAATCACTACAACTTTAACTCTGTTACACAACAGATGAAAGATGTACAAATGGTTTTTCAAGATTTTCTTATCTTCTCTCCTTTCCTTATGCTTCCATAGCCCCTTTATTTTTATTTAATGTCCCTCCATTGCTCCTGAGGCTACTGCCACCCAGTGGATCATTCCAGTTCCCCCTGGGGACAGCACTGCCCTCTTTTAGAATCTATATGACCTAAGGCCACCTATCTGATCTAAATTGTCTAAGCCCACTCCTTAGAAGAAGGGTCCCCATCAGTGTGCATCAAGAATGTGATATAATTTAATTGTTCCAAGTTCACTCCTGCTCAACCATTCTCAAAAAGACACACCTGGTCTTGGGCACCGGGACTTTGTAATACTTTATTCTCATATTCTAATTTGCATTATACTTATTCATGAACATACATCTCTTAATAACCTCCTCATAAGCTCCTTAAGAATTCAGACTATTTCTTATCATATCCTTCCTAGTGCTACTCACAGTGCACTGCACAGAATATTTTCTTCATCTATACCTGGCAAATGAATGGATCAAACTCAGTAAAACTTCTAAGCAGATTTTCTCTCTCAGTTCTATCCCAGCAGTCGTATTTTCCCAAGGCACTGCTATTTAAATGAAAAGTATGGGTAGCATAGAACACATGCTTTTTTATGATTAATACAAGTGCCATTCCTTTTCACTGTAATTTACTAAGTAGATATTGACAAAACAGCTGGGTTTTCCTAGACAATGGAAATCTGCACACTGCCCTTAACAAAACTGCTTATTAATCTGTCTTGCACAATAGGACCAGGGAAAAGGTGCTTCTTCAAGCATTTGGTATTACCAGCTCCTAGAAAATAGCATCCAGTGATAAAATGAACATGATAGTAGGATGTCTAACAGTGAGGTAAATATCAACTTTGGATATGAAGGATAGGTGATAAGTGAAATTGATATGATTTTCACCCACAGAAGAAAATATGATAGGCATGTTTATGGAAATTTGACTGCTATAATAATAATTTCTGAGATTCTTTGGGCATGATTTTGACTCACTGTGTAGAATTTAGCAGCTCTTTCCATCAGAGCTAATGCCAGATGCCATACCAAGCACAATAAATAAAACTGAGAGTGGGTCCCCTAAGCTGGTTTCCTGATCTATTCACAGTCACTTTTCAATTTCTGCTTGCTTAGATATACAAGAATCACAATTTATGCTTGAGAGCCTATTTTAATTAAAACTCCATGATTGAATGATGTTGGATTGTTATCTAAATATGAGGGGATTCAGTTATTTACTGTATGAATTTTAACCAGCACTGCGTCTGATATAGTGATGATATTTAATGAATTATAATACAGCATTCTAGATACTTAGAATCGGAAACATTTCTAAGTCACATAATGAGGTCAACTGAAAACAATACCTGAATTTTAAAAAGTCAAAAAGATATTAAATAATTCTGTCCCTTAGAAGCATAGACTGACTCAAAAGTCTTAGAGATTCAGAGGTAATAGGACATAATAGAATGCTATACCTAGCATCAAGACTAAGTTTAAAAGACACTCAGACACTTCTCTTCTGTATGTACTAAACCTCAGTTTCTTTATTTGTAAAAGTCAGGATAATAGATAGATGACAGATGATAGATAGATAGACAGATAGATAGATAGATAGATAGATAGATAGATAGATAGATAGATAGATAGATGATAGATGGATGGATGGATGGATAGATAGATAGATAGATAGATAGATAGATAGATAGATAGATAGATAGATGATAGAGTGAGCAAGCATTGAGTGCCTGCTATACTCCAGGTACAGTGCTAAGTGCTAGAGATATAAAAACAACAAAAAAAGACAGTCTCTACTCTCCAGGATCTTACATTATAAGAGAAGATAAAACATAAATGGGAGCTGGAAAAATGGGGAGAAATGAAGTGGAAAGTGGGTATGGTAGCTAGTGTGGCGGTATAGCCGACCAGAGGGTGAGCTGAAAGTGAAGTGAGTGTTGTATCTGAGACTTTTCATGATATGGTGATTCTTGCCAGGGACTCAATTTAGCCAACAGTCTTCAGAGTTGAATCACAGGAAATGAAAGAGGAATAAATTATAAACAAATAATAAATTCAAAATGAAAAACTACCTCACAGGATCATTAGAAAGATTGAATAAGTTAGTGAATATAAAAGTACTTTTGCAAACCTTAAGACAACTACATTAATATGAGTTTCTATTTTTATTTCTATTATTATTTTTTCTAGAAGGAAGCATCATCTAGTCTAATGTTATCAACTTACAGTTGTCACAGAACGGTGCAGTGACTTGCCCAAGGTCACATTACTCAGTTTGATTGATTCTTTTCTTAGAATGTTAGTATTCAATCGTCAGAGGTTTTCCTTTTTCATTTTATTTCCTAGTTATATGTCCTTTTAAAAAATTCCTCCTCCCAACCTCTAAACTGACTGCCTAAAGAAATGTTTCCACAAGTTTAAGTAGAGTGAAATTGAAAAAAAAATGAATATGGAAAAATCATTAATAAATGGTGATTCAATTGAGATCTTCAAAATCATGAGAAATTGAGAGGAAAACCTGTAATGATTCAGACTGTTATCATCTGAATATATAAATACATATATTTAAATAGGAAAGGAACTTAAGAATGAAAAAACAAACATGGTATTTCTTCTTATATGATGAAATTCACTGTTGCCAGTGATTAGTGAAATTCAATGCAGCTGTAAACAGCAAAAGCTAGGATAATGTTAATATCATTACTCTTTTGTTTTATAGAGAAAGATGCTATGAGTTCAAAAATAATTGTGGTCTTGTGGTTTTTCTGTGACATTTTTAGATCTCAGGTAAGAAAATCTGTCCCTGGATCCCCAGACCCCTTTCTTAGAAAGTAAATATTAGACCTTTAGACTTTCTGGTCCCACAACTACCCAACATAGACTCTGAGCACTCTTTGGGACATTGGGGGTCTCACTTGAATCTCTTAGACTACCTAAAAAGAACGAATTCATTCATCCATCTAGAAAATGTCTTCTTTACCCAACCCAAATTTAGCAAAGTTCATTTAAGTTCAAAGTAACCAGTACTCCAGAGGACAGAATTATTATCAGTGACTTCAAAGAGTCACAAAGACCATCTGAGCCCTCTTGGTACAACTTGTTCACCTGATAACACTAGTCTACAGTTTCTGTCAGGATCAGGTCTGCCTCACCACTTCAACTTTATCTTAGAACCCCTGCGGCCACCCTTACATGCTTCTCACCACTTATGAATCTACCTACTCTTTGATCTGTCTCCTCTAGTCCTTGCCCTAAACTGGCCCAAGCTTGATCTTCCAAGTCCATGTTGTTGATGCAGAATAAAGTGAACAGGACCAGGAAAATAATTTAAATTGCAACATAAAAATGGAAAATTTTGAAAGGCTTTAGAGCTCAGATGAACATAATATCTACCATGACTCTGGAGGTACAAAAATGAAGAATACTGACCACCTCTTGATAGAGAGGTGATAAACTAGTAAGCAAAATAAGATATATATTTTTAGACAGGACCAAAAAAGGAATTTGTTTTGATTGACTATGCTTATTTGTTATAAAGATTTTGTTTTTCTTTTTTCTTTTTTAGTGGGGGGAGGGAGTGGAAAGGAGAAAACAAATAAATAAATGGATAATAGATAATAAATGGAATTAGATAAATACTTGATCATGATTAGATAAATACTTGATCATTCAAAAATCACCTATATTCCTTTTATTGAATTATATGCTACAGAAATCTAGATAGCTTCTCCCAGCAGAGCCAATCTTGTCAACAAGCCAAGCCAATCAAATTATATTGAAATAGGCAAGCACAATTGAAACATGTCCCCCAAGGAGATGCTCCAAACCAATTAATTAATTTTAGGAGCAACACCTGGCCCTGAGATTTAATCAGATGTCCCCTCAACGGGGAGACAATCAACATGAAAACATCTTCTGCAGGGAGATGTTTTCAAAAGTCCAGGACAAAGGCTTACTGCCCTATAAGTTCACCAGGTTGATTGAGGAACTCCATGATCAAAACCCCCTATATGCGCAATGAGGAGATTGGACATAACTTTTAAAAACATATTTTACTAAGGTCCCTAGCATCTCTATTCTGTATCTTATGTACTAAGTCATGGGGCAAACTGCCTCCCAATAACATATCAGCATAGATATTCATAACATTGAAGTTATTTTCACCTAGTAACCATCCTCAACATCCAAGGGATCTTCAATTCAAAAAAATCAGATGGTTTTCCAAATACAATAAGTGTACCTATTTACCAATTTTGGGGAAAGGATAAGCTTTCTAGTAATTATACAAGACTCACACGCCCCAAAATGATCAAGAAATACTAGTTCTATGTCAATGATGATATATCTAGACTCCAGAAGTTAGATACAATAGATCCTTTCAATATCATGGGAGGAGACATCCTGTCTCAGACCACCCATGGCCTATGCTAGTTACAGTCCTGCAAATTCCTTCCCCTCAAGATCCTTGAAATTCATTTTCATTGAATGAAATTATATGAGCTGGAAATTTTCATTTCCATAACACTTGAAAACTGGCATCATTAATGTACACTACTAAAAGTAATTATTTTCATTTAGGATGGGAATGCTACTGCAGCACTAAGAATTTCCTGATGATCTGGTGTAAAATAGACCTATTTTATCTTCATCCAGGTCTAGCAGGAGCAGAATTCATATACTCAAGTATGTTTGGCTACTTCTCCAAGCTCAGATGGCCTTCTACACCTGCTCTCCTGCTGCCTCTATGTGCCAGACAGGAATTTCCATGCCCAAATACCATATTTCTATCACTATGTCCTGGCACTCCGACTTGTCCAAGATGCTATGTGCTATCATCCTGGATTTGGGAGGTCATAACCCAAAATCAGAGGGTATGTATGCTACCAAGTGGAAACTGCTGAGCTTTGTAGCAGAGCCAGATGCTAGATTATGATGTCCTACTAAAGCCATTTCTAACTATCCCCAAGTGACCATGGTCACAGAAACCCTAAACATTATGACTGAGCTCTCCTCATCTCAGGCCTGCAGTGTTATATGCTATGTCAGTCAATCACTCAACAAGTGTTCACTGTAATAAATGCTGGTGATACAATTCCCCCCAAAATGTCTCCCATCTGTCCTCTAATTTGCAGAAGAAAGCTGTTTCTTTGTAGAGAGGATAAAGGGGACTGCAAGTTTGAGAGATAAACTGAGTGCTTTGGTCACAAGGAATCTTGGTTATACATCCTAGGAATACAGAAACTGCCCATCATAAACATCTAAGTGGCAGCGATAATTAAAATACACAAAGTCTATAGATGGAGCATCCTCTTTCAGAAACAGCAAGAAGGCAAGTATCACTGAATGTGACTTCTCCATATTACCAGACGAAACGCCATTGACCTTCCAACCCCATCCCAAACTGAAGCCACCACCTGCCCAGCACCTGTTCCTACAATCATCATTCTCCTCCACCCCACCTGCTTGTTATTAAGCAGCTTGGCAGTAGCACTTGCTGCCTGGGGGCCACCCAGCTAATGAGCCATTTCAAGCCTCAAATAGGGAAAGTAGATTACTAATATTAGCATGTATGCCCTGGGGAGACACCTCATATTCCGCAACTGTAAAGTGAGCTCACTGGGTGTGCAATTTTGGAAACCAAAATAGCTTTCATAAACATATTCTTGGAGCAGATATATGCAATAAAAAAGGAAAGAGCTGGGGAAAAGACACATTTTCTGATAATTCTCTGTTTTCCAAAAGGAGATACTGATTAGAGCAGAGTAGATATTTCTGGGAACAAGGAAAGAAGCCAAGTTCACAGGAATTGGGAAGTCTTGGCACCCATCTGGAACATAGTGGCAAATGATAAGTCTCTCAGTCCCATGCCAGAATTCCAGAGCCAAGCTGTGACTGGTGCAAAAGTGCTAAAGAGGGATGCAGGTGTTGCTTGCCACCAAAGTCCCAGTTTCAGGTTTATTGCTGGCATTTCCTCTTTTCCGGTAGTTTGTATAATATAGGGAACGGTTGGACATCTTGAAGCAGGTAAAGAAAGCAACCCTAGTCCCTTGCTAACTGGGTGTTAAAAGAGAGAACCATTTCTGATGTGTTTAAATAAGTTTACCATGTGTTTAAATATTTATTGCAAGCTTGTTGCTTGCTAGAAAGAAGGGAGAATTAGAAAAAAAGCCAAAATTCAGATGAAGGAGCAGTAGAAGAGAGAGATGGACAGATAGAGACAGACCAACAGACACAGAGATGTTAAGACGGAGACAGATGCTCTGGATAGGGGCCAACTTTAACTATACTGATATTATTAATAATAGCTAATAATAACAGCTAACATTTATGTAGCACATACTGTGTGCTACGTGCTTTATAATTATTATCTCATCTGATCCTCACAACGGCCTTGGGAGATAAATGCTGTTACTGTCCCCATTTTACAGACAAGGAAATTCAGGAGAAGTGACTTGTCCAGGTTCACACAGCTAGGAAAGGTCTGAGGCTGGTTTTGAACTCAGATCTTCCTGACCCTTGGTCCAGTCATCTATCCACTGCACCACTTAGCTGAAAATCACCCCAAGGATGAACCTGCCAAGTTACACTAGCAAGCAAACAGATCCAAGCCATTGTGAACAATTCCCCAGCTAGAGAATGTTGTTTGGTTTTTTTTTAATTAAAGGTCTGAGCCTTCAATTTGTTAAGTAAGATATTTCATTTTCTTTATATAGGTGTCCTGGCTAAAAGATCCCTAAAGTATTTATTTTGTGGTTATTTAGTCATAAGCAGCTCGTCATGACACTGTGGGTCAAAGCATGCCAGGTTTTCTTAGCAAAGATATGGGAATAGTTTGCGTTTCTTTCTCCAGCGGATTAAGGCAAGCAGAGGTTAAGTGACTTGGCCTAGCGTGCTACTGCTACAGTGCCTAAGGCCAGATTTGAACTTGGGAAGATGAGACTTCCTGATTTTAAGCCCAATGCTCTATCCCTGTGCCACCTAACAGCTTTATGTATCCTGGTATTCTAGTCCAAAACTGACAAGAAAAGAGCACTGGAGTCAACACTTTGAGGGAGAAAGAGGACCTGGGGTTCAAATCCTTGTTCTGCCACTTACCATTTCTGTAATACTGGGCAAATCACTTAACATCTAGGTTCAGTTTCCTCTCCTACAGTATGAAATGATGGCCATATACTGGATGGCTTATAAAATCTCTCCCAGTTCTAAATCTATGGACCTGTGAAGTAAAATCTAGAGAGTTTATTAATCTTATTTGGATGACACTTTTTTCACTTACATATTTTTCAGGAGTTTGGGAGAATTATTTTGACTCTGGATAGAGAATGGGCTAAAATATTATTCTTAACTCCAGGGCATAGGTTTCTCATTAACAATAAGAATTAGCATATATAGGAGTTTAGGTCGGGAAAATGGAATCCCACAGACAAATACAAAAAAAATGTTCATCAAAAGTGAAGAAATTAACTTAACTAAATAACTAGTTTGCATAAGGAACCTAGTTTTGATCAATCTTTACCACCATTCACAAAAAAAAAAAAACAATCACATAGAGAAAAACATAGGCATAGAAGTGGGAAAGGGCTAAAGTACAAGAAAGGGAAAAAATCCACACATACATACAAACTGAAAAGAAAGGTTGTGTTTTAGTAAACTTTCTTTACGTTCAAATTTGCTTTATGTTCAAATGTTCAAAAGAAATGAATGGTGCAACTTGTAGGGAAAGTGACTTTGAATAATACTATCTAAATTAATTTATAGATTTCATGTTCTACCAATCAAATTACCTGGGGAATTTTATATAGAATCAATCAAAACAATAACAAAATTCAATTAGAAGAACAAAAGGTTTAGAACCTTAAGGGAAATAATGAGAAAAATATGAAAGTTAACAGAGAATTACTAGACCTCAAACAATTTTATAAAGTAGTAATCTTCAAAACTAATTGGTATTGGTTTAAAAGAAAGATCAGTGCAACAGAGTTTGAAAAACACAATGGCATAAATCACTAAGGCAAGGAGTCTTTTTAACGAAAACTTCTGGGGAAACTGGATAGTGGTTTAGTAGAAATTAAGGTTAGTGCAACATCTTACACTATATACTGCAATAAGCTCAAAATGGATTATGTCAGCATGATAAAAAAAGGCACATAAGAAGTATTAGACAAGAACAAAAAGGTAAATCATTCACAGCTATGGTTAGGTGGAATAATTTTAATCATACAATGGGATTGAGAAGCTCATAAAAGACAATTTTAACTAAAATTTCAGCTTTTACAAATATAAAATTGATGAAGGTAGAATAAGACAACTTAGAAAGTAGGGACAATATTTGTACCAAATTTCACCAATAAAAGCATGATATCCAAAATATATAGGCAAATAACACAAATACATATGTGTGTGTATACATATATAGGTATAACTTAAAGACTTTCACTACTAAATAAGTGGTCAATGGATTATGAACAAACAAAAACTAGAAAATCAACAATTTTTTTAAAAAAAATTTAATACCAAAATAAAAATTCTAAAAATTAAAGAAAAATATTAAATTAACAAAATTGAAAGAAAAATGTGAAGGTATTCTTTGACACCAATATAGTCTTGATACATAAACCAGGGAAAATCAAAATAGGAAAAGAAAATTCCAAACCATTATCCTTAATGAACATAGGTGCAAAAAACTTCAATAAAATCTTGACAAAAAGGTTAAATCAACATGCACAAAGATTACATACTGTGACCAGGTTGGAGCTGTGTTAACCACGCAAGGTAGGTTTAATAAGAAACTTAATCACAGTAATAACGAAAATAGCAAAAATCATGTGATTATATCAATAAATTAAAAGATCATTGGTAGAGAGAGAAACTTCAGTTAAGTGATTAAGTTGGAAGCCAGATTGCAAAGAAATGAGAAATGATAGAAGATGAAGTAGGGAGCAAGAATACTCAACTTTTTCTAATTTGTCCAGGAAATATAGGAGAGACAACAAATAATACTTCAAGGAAATAGTATGGTCTAGTAAAAGGTTTATAAGGGTAGGGAGATCTAACCATATTTATGGGTAGCCCAGGTAGTTGCCAATAGAAATGACGAGAAGGAAGCTTAAAGAAAGGAGACAATCATAAGGGCAATCTTTTCCATTTTTGGAAAAGACTAATGTGAGAATTTGCTTTTCTTGCTTATGTATGTTGGTTACAAGAATTTTTTCTTTCTTTTTCTTGTTTAATAAAGGGTTAAAGAAGTGGAAAAGAGAGAAAACAAATGTTTTGTTAAATTTTTCAAAAAAATAATAAAATTAAATTTTGTAATGAGAAAAATTTCTTTTATGGGGAGTAGAATAAAGGAGAAAAACATAGGAGCTGATGTCAAGGGCTTTTGACCTGTAGAGGAAAGGTGAAAGAAACTCATGCCAAAGGTTTCTGTTGTTTCTCAAGAAAATTTCAGGAGAGGTCCCTTGCTGGGAGCCTGGAGAAGACAAGACAAGGTGAAAATAGCCATTACTGGGAAAGGAATAGGAATCAGGTAGAGAAAAATAATAGGATTCTTTTGTCACAGTGAGGTCCCAACTGAGATAAATTTTCAGTAGACCAAAACAACGTATTTGAAGAATTTACTCCAGTATGCTTTAGCAACAATGAGAATACAAAACACATGATGGAAGTCATCCATAGTTGGGGTTAGGCAATGCCCTATAGGACAAGGTGGCATTGGATTCCTGGGTAAAGGATTATATAATGTTAAATTGATTTACTAAAGAGTCATGATTTAGAAGTCAGAGCCAGGATAATGGTGAGATAATGATATGACCGTGTGTGACCATGGTGAAATGTGGGTCATGGAAGTTGAG